>NC_059226.1:21155801-21455801 GCF_020615455.1 Coregonus clupeaformis | reverse complement strand
CTACGGGGTGCCCGAGGACATTGTGGCTGATCGGGGTCCCCAATTCACCTCCAGGGTCTGGAGAGCGTTTATGGAGCGGTTGGGGGTCTCGGTGAGCCTCACCTCGGGCTACCACCCGGAGAGCAATGGGCAGGTGGAGCAGCGTAAACCAGGATGTGGGTAGGTTTCTCAGAACATACTGCCGGGACCGGCCGGAGGAGTGGTCAAGGTACGTTCCCTGGGCCGAGATGGCCCAGAATTCCCTACGCCATTCCTCCACGAACCTAACCCCATTTCAATGTGTGTTAGGTTACCAGCCGGTTCTGGCACCCTGGCAGCAGAGCCAGATCGAGGCTCCTGCGGTGGATGAGTGGGCGCGGCGCTCGGAGGAGACTTGGAACGCTGCACACGTCCACCTGCAGCGGGCCCTCCGACGTCAGAAGGCGAGCGCTGATCTCCACCGCAGTGAGGCACCGGTGTACGCACCTGGTGATCGAGTCTGGCTCTCTACCAGAAACCTGCCCCTCCGCCTGCCCTGTCGGAAACTGGGTCGGCGGTTTGTAGGGCCATTTAAAGTCCTGAGGAGGTTGAACGAGGTTTGTTATAGATTACAGCTTCCTGTGGAGTATAAGTGTATTAACCCCTCGTTCCATGTGTCCCTTCTCAGGCCGGTGGTAGCGGGCCCACTCCAAGAAGATGAGATCTTGGAGACTCCTCCGCCCCCGTTGGACATCGAGGGGGCACCGGCGTACTCCGTGAGATCCATCTTGGATTCGAGACGTCGGATGGGGGGTCTCCAGTATCTAGTGGAGTGGGAGGGGTACGGGCCGGAGGAGCGGTGCTGGGTGCCGAGGAGAGACGTGTTGGACCCGTCGCTCCTGACGGAGTTCCATCGGAGGCATCCGACGCGCCCTGCGCCGCGTCCCCCTGGCCGTCCCCGAGGCCGGAGTCGGCGCGCGTCTGGAGCCGCGCGTCAAGGGGGGGGTACTGTCACGGTTTCGGCCGAGGCTGCCTCTCCTCCTTGTTCGGGCAGGCTTCGGCGCTCGTCGTCTCGAATTCTAGCTGCCACCGATAGATGTTTCATGTTCGTTTGCTTTTGTCTGTTTGTGTCACACCTGTTTCTGTTTTACGTAATTAGTGTCCTATAAGTTTCTCGTTGTGTTTGTCATGTGTTGTGTATGATTGTTTTTCGTCAGTGTTGTGTTTGCTCGGTTGAGCATATTTTCTCCACTGCGCTGGAGCACAGTTGCACTTGTTCGTGCACCACTTCGTTTGTCGCACCTGTTTGTGCGCATTTGCCTTTTCGCCTTGTGCGTAGTTTAGCTGTTTGGGCTTAGTTGTCCTGTTGCCTGTGTTGGGCCAGAAATACAGCATTTGGAACCTACAGTCGGCGTCCTGCATTTGATTTCCTACACTACACCTACACACGCCCTGACACAGTGGTCCGCTGGGTGAGTTGACGCCTATTTGGCTGGGGAGGGCGATTGTATCCCAACCACAACTCTGGGAAAGGATTATCCTTGGTAGGTTTTTGGTCAACAAAGTGAGAGGAACAAACAAAAACGTTGAGGGGTGGTTTCTTTAGATTCAATGCCTTCAGCCAGGTCCTTGATTCCGAGTTGGTATCAGGCTTGCGAAAAAATTTAAACAATGGAGCGCATGGACATTGCCTCTTTGTAGCTGGTTTGTGGTCATAGCACTCTCTATCTAACCACTCGTTCAGGTGCTTTCTCGAGTTTTTGCAACCAACTACCGCACACGTCGTTCCCGAACCACTTTTCTTCATGTTGTAATTGTAATTTTTATATCCTCTTTGTCACTGCGATATCAGTGCTTTGTCGGCACAACGGAGCTAGCTAGCAAAACAAACCCAGCCCGGCAGAACGGAACTGGATTGCATCGACGGGAGGAGTTCAGGAAGTAGAGCGGAAACGGCTCAAAAACTTGTCTATAGCCTTGAAATAATAATAATATAGCCTAAATAATTCATTTTTGTTCCTTCTTAGGCTAGCTGGCTTGCTCCTGACTGATTTTGAGTTAGTGTATTGTTTAATAGCCTGTTGAAATGTTGAATGTCAATTGATAGTGACAGAATCACACATTACTTCCCAAGCAAAGTACATTCTTTGTCTCCTTGACTATAGAAGGATGTAGTACAGCCTCTGAATGTCATAGAGACAAACCAAAGATATCCCTTATGCATCGGAGTCACGTCTTTCCCCAGCATTTTACAGCTTGTTTGTAGCATAAAGCATTGCGGACTAAAGCCTTGTTATAGATGGCTTTATATAATCAGGTCCATCATTTTGTAGATATTTTTATTTTAAGCTAACAAGGGGTAGGCCTCTGCTTTTAGCCATTTTCTTTTTTTTAAAGCCCCAATACCCTCACATGCTTTCACATACCCCCTCAATTCGAGCCCTGGTTTTAACTTAACACACCAAGCCCTTCACTGAGATATTTAAGGAGTGCATGGTGACTGAAAGAATTGGCTGACAAAATGACTATAATTTTTTTGTCAAACAGGTAGGCCTACCTCTTATTTCTTGAATAGGAAGAAATAGGCTTCAACACAAAGCCCTCTTGTTGTCAGTAGCCTAAAGTCAAATTAAAATTAACTGTTTAAATGAATTAGGCCTTTTCAAATTAGCCTTGTCATGAACCCTGCATCCTGAGTCGGTTCCTGCCTGTGTTGCCTTTTTTCTGCTCGGAATCTCCAGTTTCCTGAGGGTTCGTGAACGCTCCCGGCCTGGTTGCCGGGCGACGTTGCTAGGCGGGAGATCTCCCGATTAACCGCACCTGCATCTCATCAGCGGTCTGCACACCTGGTCCTGATCATCACCCTTCTTAAGCCCTGACCTGACATCCATTCCCTGCCGGATCGTTAGCCATGAACAGTATGTTTGTCAGTGTATCAGCCTTGGAGTTTCTAGCGTTAGTTTTGTTGTTTTGCACCTTGTTGGCTTGCCGTGTACTTACCTCCGTTTTGTTTCTATCTGCAGTCAATCTCCCGGAACCTTCACCCAACCCCTGCCTGGTTGTCGGCGGCTGCAGAGCCATTCTTGGATCTACCACTGCACCTCCACCAACTCGTCTCCGCCGTCCGCTCTGTCCCCTGGATTATTCTACATCGTTTTTTGAATCTGTTAAATAAATACTCACCTTCGTTCAACTCACCTTGTCCTGGTCTGCTTCTGGGTTCTGGCTTAGTAAACCGTGACAGAACGATCCGGCCAGAAATGAACCCAGCGGACCTGGACTCTGTTCGCCATGCCATTACCCATCAGGAGAAGATGTTGGGACAACATAGCACGGCGCTACAGGAGATAGCTTTGTCCGTTCTGAACTTTTCTACCCGTCTGACGAAGATCCAGGCTCAGCTCAGTTTGCCGGTGGAGAATCCACGACCGGTTTCACCCATCTCGCCTGCCGCTTCTGGAGCTGTGCCCTTCCGTGAGCCCAAGGTTCCGACGCCTGATAAATATGAGGGGAGTTGGGAAGATGCCGTTCTTTCCTTATGCAGTGTGGATTAGTGTTCGATCTACAGCCCCACTCTTATGCCACAGACAAGGCTAGGATAGCCTTTGTCATTGAGTTGCTGCGTGGTCGAGCTCTGGAGTGGGCTTCAGCCGTTTGGGAACAACAGGACACCTGCATGGCCTCATACCAGGAGTTCACAGCCGAGATGAGGAGGCTATTTGACCATCCCGTCCGAGGTATGGACGCAGCTAGGGGCCTGTTTTCGCTTCGCCAAGGAACTCGCAGCGTTGCCGACTTCGTGATCGAGTTCAGGACTTTGGCTGTGGAGAGTGGGTGGAATGAGGAGTCTCTGCAAGCGGCCTTTTACCAGGGGCTGTCGGAGCAGCTCAAGGATGAGTTGATCTCCTATCCGGAGCCTAGTGACCTGGACAGCTTGGTAGCCTTGTCTATTCGGGTGGATAACCGAGTTCGAGAGAGAAGGAGGGAGAAGCAATGGGGCCCGTCCACTTGTTCCCGGCGGTCTTCAAACTGCTCGGCTCGCTAAAGTTGGGAGGACTTTTAGCGAGCCAGTTTCAACCTCTCAATACCTCTGTCAGACCCCGTTTCCCGGCTACCCTCATGAACAGGAATCAGAGTCTAGCGATTAACGCTTTCGTCGATTCAGGTGCCGATGGAAGCTTTATTGATGCCGAAGTGGTGGAACAGCTGGGGCTTTCCAAGGAGCAATTACCGGAAGCCATTGAAGCTACCACTCTGAACGGCAGTAGTCTGGCACGTATCACAATGAGGACTGAACCGGTTAAGATGCTGTTGTCAGGGAATCATTCTGAGGTGATCTCATTCTTCATTCTGCCTTCTTCCCATGTTCCTCTGGTCCTTGGTTACCCCTGGCTGAAAGAACACAATCCCACGTTCGATTGGGTGACTGGCAAGGTAACTAGTTGGAGCCTTGAGTGTCATGCTAACTGCCTCAAGACTGCCTGTTCCCATTCTGTTCCCAGTCAGGTGATTGAGGCTAGACCCCCAGATCTGTCCCTGGTTCCCGAGACATATCACGATTTGGGGGAAGTGTTCAGTAAGCAGAGGGCTCTGTCACTCCCTCCCCACCGACCATATGACTGTGCCATAAACCTGTTCCCTGGAGCTGTCTATCCCAAGGGACGGTTATACAGCATCTCCTGACCTGAACGTGAGGCTTTGGAGACCTACATCAAGGAGTCCCTAGCGGCTGGTCTCATTCGTCCCTCATCATCACCCCTGGGGGCAGGATTCTTCTTTGTGGGTAAGAAGGATGGCTCTCTTCGACCGTGTATTGATTATCGGGGGGTTGAATGATATCACGGTCAAGAACAAGTATCCCCTGCCCTTGATGAGCTCTGCCTTCGACTCCTTACAGGGTGCTACTGTGTTCACCAAGCTAGACCTACGCAATGCGTATCACCTGGTCCGGATCAGAGAGGGGGACGAGTGGTTGACGGGTTTCAATACACCGATGGGTCACTTCGAGTATCAGGTGATGCCGTTTGGACTGACCAATGCTCCAGCAGTGTTCCAGAGTATGGTGAATGACGTCTTGAGAGATATGATCGGACTCTTTGTGTTTGTTTACCTGGATGACATTCTTATCTTCTCGAAGGAACCTTCCAGCCAAGTCCAGCATGTCAGGCAGGTTCTGCAGCGATTGTTGGAGAATCGCCTGTTCGTGAAGGCCGAGAAGTGCGAATTTCACGCCCACACTACATCCATCCTCAGGTACATCATCTCCAGGGGAGAGATTATGATGGACCAGGAGAAGGTTAGGGTGGTTCTGGAATGGGCCCAGCCCGGTACGAGATTGCAGCTCCAGAGGTTTCTGGGGTTTGCGAATTTCTATCGCAGATTCATCCGGGATTACAGCCGTGTGGCCGCTCCTTTAACTGCCCTGACTTCCAGTACCAGGACCTTCAGTTGGAACCCTGAGGCGGACCGAGCGTTCCTGGATTTGAAGAGGCGATTCACCAACGCACCGATTCTCTCTCAACCTGACACGGCCCGTCAGTTCGTCGTGGAAGTGGATGCGTCTGATGTGGGGGTTGGTGCCATCCTGTCCCAGCGATGCTCCACTGACGGGAAACTCCATCCCTGCGCCTACTACTCTCGTCGTCTTTCGTCTGCAGAGAAGAACTACGATGTGGGTAACCGGGAGCTTCTCGCGGTGAAGCTTGCCTTGGAGGAGTGGCGCCACTGGTTGGAGGGGGCGGAGCAACCGTTTATTGTCTGGACCGACCACAAGAATCTTGCTTACGTGCAATCGGCTAGACGTCTCAACTCCCGTCAGGCCAGGTGGGCTTTGTTTTTCGGACGCTTTAATTTTTCCCTGACGTTCCGACCTGGGTCTAAGAACGGCAAGGCGGACGCCTTGTCCCGGATTTTCTCCAAGACGGAGGAGAGTGGGGCCAAGACCGAGACGATTCTTCCCCGAAACTGTGTCGTGGGAGCAGTTATGTGGAGGATTGAGGAGGAGGTTATGGCGGCCCTTCGGACGCAGCCCGGTCCCGGTAACGGTCCACCCGGTCATTTGTTTGTGCCTGAGTCGGTTCGTTCTGCTGTCCTCCAATGGTCCCACGCCAGCAAGATGGCTTGTCACCCTGGCGTGGCCCGGACGATGGCGTTACTTCGCAGACGATTTTGGTGGCCGGCCATGGGAGAAGATACTCGGAGGTTTGTTGCTGCCTGTCCAGTGTGTGCGCAGA
Organism: Coregonus clupeaformis; assembly: GCF_020615455.1. Classification (NCBI taxonomy): domain Eukaryota; kingdom Metazoa; phylum Chordata; class Actinopteri; order Salmoniformes; family Salmonidae; genus Coregonus; species Coregonus clupeaformis. The sequence goes on along the minus strand of NC_059226.1, from coordinate 21,449,610 downwards.
ATAAGAGTGCCAACCGGCCCAGCTCTGGACTACTTCACCCCCCTCCCTATTCCCGGCGACCATGGTCGCATCTGGCCCTGGACTTTGTCACTGGGTTGCCCTCTTCTGAGGGGAACACGGTCATTCTGACTATCGTGGACAGATTCAGCAATTTCGCCCACTTTGTGCCCATTTCCAAGCTTCCCTCGGCCTCTGAGACATCCGAGATCCTGGTTAGGGAGGTTTTCAGGGTCCACGGGTTGCCCAGTGACATAGTTTCCGACCGTGGCCCTCAGTTTACCTCTGCTGTCTGGAAGTCTTTCTGTTTGGCCATTGGAGCTACAGTCAGTCTCACATCTGGTTTTCACCCCCAATCTAATGGTCAGGCGGAGAGAGCCAACCAGAAGATGGAATCCACGCTACGCTGCCTTGTCTCCTCCAACCCCACCTCCTGGGTCTCTCAGTTGCCTTGGGTTGAGTATGCTCACAATACTCTCCCTACATCTGCCACTGGGATGTCTCCCTTCCAGTGCCTGTATGGCTACCAACCTCCCTTGTTTCCTTCTCAGGAGAAGGATCTCTCAGTGCCCTCTGTTCAGGCCCACATTCGTCGTTGCCACCGGACCTGGCATCGGGCCAGAAAGGCCCTCCTTAGAGTTTCTGACCGGTATCAGCTCCAGGCGAATCGTCGCCGGATTCCCGCCCCCCACCTATACCATCGGAGATAGGGTCTGGTTGGCCACACGGGATCTTCCTCTGCGGACTGAGTCTAAGAAACTGTCACCGAATTTCATTGGTCCGTTTGTGGTGGAGAAGGTGATCAATCCTGTTGCGGTTCGACTCAAGTTACCTAGAACGCTCAGAGTCCATCCCACCTTTCATGTCTCCTGCCTCAAGCCTGTTCTCCTCAGTCCTCTGTTACCCCCTCCGCCTCCTCCTCCTCCCCCTCGGATGATCGGAGGTGGTCCTGCCTACACGGTGCGCCGCATTATGGATTCCAGACGGCGGGGCCGGGGTTTCCCAGTATCTCGTGGACTGGGAGGGGTATGGTCCTGAAGAGAGGAGTTGGATTCCTCGGCGCCAGATCCTTGATGCTGACCTCCTTCGTGACTTCTACCGCCTCCATCCTGGCGCTCCGGGTAGTCCGCCCGGTGGCGTTCAGTCGGAGGGGGGTACTGTCATGAACCCTGCATCCTGAGTCGGTTCCTGCCTGTGTTGCCTTTTTTCTGCTCGGAATCTCCAGTTTCCTGAGGGTTCGTGAACGCTCCCGGCCTGGTTGCCGGGCGGCGTTGCTAGGCGGGAGATCTCCCCGATTAACCGCACCTGCATCTCATCAGCGGTCTGTACACCTGGTCCTGATCATCACCCTTCTTAAGCCCTGACCTGACATCCATTCCCTGCCGGATCGTTAGCCATGAACAGTATGTTTGTCAGTGTATCAGCCTTGGAGTTTCTAGCGTTAGTTTTGTTGTTTTGCACCTTGTTGGCTTGCCGTGTACATACCTCCGTTTTGTTTCTATCTGCAGTCAATCTCCCGGAACCTTCACCCAACCCCTGCCTGGTTGTCGGCGGCTGCCGAGCCATTCTTGGATCTACCACTGCACCTCCACCAACTCGTCTCCGCCGTCCGCTCTGTCCCCTGGATTATTCTACATCGTTTTTTGAATCTGTTAAATAAATACTCACCTTCGTTCAACTCACCTTGTCCTGGTCTGCTTCTGGGTTCTGGCTTAGTAAACCGTGACAAGCCTACTTTCAGCACCCATGCACTGTCCATCTCCACGGCTGCCGCTTCATAGTAATGTAAGTTATGCAAATTACTCGAATATGCCTTATTGTGAGGTCAATAACTCTGATAAATAGCTTCATTATGGGCAATGAAACATTTTGTTTTTATTCAAAACAATTATAGCAGTAGCAAGCTTACCTCCGGTCCTCCTTTTCATCTTTGGCTCTCCCTTTCAAACTGAACAGGACATCAGTAGTCCTAGTCTGCCCGCACAGATATTTTTTTTAACTAATATTATTTTTCCGGAAGAAGCCTTTGACTCGGCTCCTCAAGTGCCACTGTACAGTGAGGAGCCATTGGTTAGGCAGCACACAAGGGTTTACATCAGCAAGTGCAGGGCTTATGGTTGGAATAGCCTATCCATTACAGTGTGTAATGCAGTGTTGCCTAGTTTTATATGCACCATCCCAGCAGCGGAAAAAATCGTGAAGGAAGCACATTTTCTTAGAAATATAAATTTGCCCTGTACTTCTCCGAGCATGCTCTTCGTATAGCCTATTGCCTATAGTATAGGCTATGGATAATTTGATTGAGACCACACTAGGTGACCCTTGATATTGTGCGCCCAGCAGAGAATCAGGGATGAGGGGCAGCATCAGGCACACATCGAGATATAATAAGCAACTAATTCTCAAACACTGAGCAATATGATATTTAATCGATTACAAATGACACGACCCTCCCCTGGACTAAATAAACAAATACTAAACCCTCCCCCTTACTGGAATTGAAAAAGCATGACTCTCCCCCATTTTCCTCCAGGTAACAATTCTGTAAATTTCGACGCTCCCTTAGCTGTGTAAAATTGTCATTAATAAAAATTATACCATTAACACATTTAAGAAATATGTTTTTATTCAATTAATTATCTTGAGCGATACCCTATTTTATTTTTAATATCTCTTTAAATATGGCACGTTTAAAACGTAAATTGTGACTACTACATATCCCAAAATTCAATCCAAGAGGCGGGGCCACGTCATCGTTTTTACTAACCCCTTTGACCAATCAAATGCATCTATTTGGAAGCGCGTACTTCGAAAATGGTTTGATGTTATCCAATCAGTGGTCTTTATTTAATTATTTGTAACGACAAACCAATCGAAGTTGTCGCTCTTCTCCTAGACGAATCGGAAGCTCGCTAGATAATAGCTGGGCTTACTCATTTTCCGCCAATAAAATCGAAGTTGATGTTTAAACTCTGCGCGCAGGCGGTTCTTAGCCAATTTTGGGAGGATCTCAAAAGTTGAGAGGGATGCATGCATGGATTTGAATTCAAGCTATCAATTTCACAACATCCCAACAAGCTAGACAGCGCTCTCAGGCTGTGTTTTAGAATTAGACAAATTGATAATTCATTGGAATTGCCATAGTTTATAACACAAGTTATATTTACTCGTATTTTGTTCACACTGTCAGCTTTGTGGTTGCACAACTTTAAAGCTAGGGAGCTTGCCATAATTAAGGTGATCTCCACGAAATGAAAGCGGCCGGTAAGTATCTATCGGACTCAATTAGCTAGCGTGTGAATGTGCTATCTATCTAGATAAACATTTAAACGTTTTAGTCAGAAACCGGTTTCAGCTTATACAATTTAGGTTAGAGAACTTGCACTGTGTAAGAGTGAATAGCATGAACAGTTTATAGCTACAGTAGCTAACTGACTTGGTCACGTTAGCCGCTAACTAGCCTGCTAGCTAGCTATCTATTCTGGTTTGCTAATGTAATGATGGCTGGCTAGTTAGCTAGCTACTACTGGTACCCAGCTTGGTGCCAGTACTAGAGCCAGTAGTTAATTCAGTGGCTAACGTTATAAATGTGCCTTATTTGAAAATAAAGCATTCGTAACATTTATATCATAGTTAGCTACGTTGTAAATTCATTACCTTTGTGTGGTTTTGAAAGCGACGCAAATAGATAATTCACGTTTTTGGATTTGACTGAAATAAGAAGCTTTACAGTAGCTTGTAAGTGAACTTAGGTTTGAGGAGGGAAATTTGGGCGCTGAGTTAAACTGAGCTCAAACATTAGGCAGAACTCGGCCAGCTAACTTAATTAGTCAAAATAGATTCCATTGGTTATAACTACCGATATATCACGCAATTATTAATTATATCTAACTGGGTCACTTTTGCCTGTTTTGATTTAGTTTGAGCCAGCAAGCTGTCCCAACCAAACAAAGCAAACGTTAACTGACATTCAGGTTGGAATTACTGTTTCTGGTGCAGCACATAGATGAGAACTGTAAACAAATACTATTGAATAAACAGTGTCTGAAACATTGTTAGTAGTAAACGGTGTCCCACAGTTAGGATGAAGACTAAATGTATGGGGGCACTGTGAGTAAGAGTCAGTTTAGTTGGAGAGTCAGTTGAGTAGGAAAGAGGGACGTTTTTTGCATTTGATGGTTATCTGTATCTAAAATGGACAGTGATTTTATTTTTTATTTCTCCCTCTTTTTCCTTTCTTCTTTAGTGCTACACTGTCGTTGTTCCAAATGCTTCACGGTTCCAGCACGGAAGCGGATCCGTAAGCGTGTTCCAGGCCTGACACTGCTGTCTCTACCCGAAGAGGTGCTTCTGTGTGTGCTCCAATGCCTCTCTGCTGAGGACCTGTTGGCTGTCAGAGCTGTGAGTCATACAAACACAGTCTTGTTTAACTAACCTTGTGGGGACATACAATTCAGTCCCATTCAAAATCCCATTTTCCCTAACATTAACCTGAAATCCAAATGTTTGTTTGTTTTACTATTCTTGTGGTGACTTCTGGTCCCCACAAGTATAGTTAAACACGTCCACACACACAAACACACACCTAAAACACACTCACACACACTAAAACAATTGAACAGCCTCTGGAGTACACATATCGTTTGAGCAAGTCTCTTCTGAACATCTTGTCACCACCCGAATTGGTGAAAAACAATGTGTGTCATTCTCCTCCTATATACACCTCCTTTAGCATGTATAAGGAATGTTATGTTTACTCAGTTATTGAAAGGAAGAAGAACATGCATAGAGGATTGCCTTGTTGGAGGCTAACTGAGGCATTTGGTTGTTATCTCCCAGGTACACTCTCAGCTCCGTGACATCATTGATAACCACTCCAGTGTTTGGGCCCGGGTCAGTTTCAGGGATACCTGGCCATCCCCCAACACAGTCTGGCTCTTTGAGAGGTAGGATAGACTCCTCCCACACCCTAACCATGCCCTCGACTCTGTACGTCTTCCAATATGTTAGTTTCACATCAGGGAGACTGAAGGTCTGCATACCCTAATACGTTTCTCGGTTTCTGTCTCCTCTTTCAGGGCCGCAGAGAAGGGAAACTTTGAGGCAGCTGTGAAACTAGGGATTGCATATTTGTACAATGAAGGACGTAAGTCTCACTGCACTTGTCTTCCATTGTTGCTCACTGAATTGGTTATGAGGTTGATCACTGATTGACATTGACCAAATCACTTAATTAATTCCTGTATAATAATCACCCTCTTCTCTGTCCCAGCGTTGCTGAGTGACGAAGGGCGGGCCGACGTGTGCGGCCGGAAGGCATCACAGTTCTTCAGCCTGGCGGAGAGCCTGCGTTCCCCTACCGCCGACCCCTTCATCTGGGTGTTCATCCGTCCACCCTGGTCCCCCACTGGGAGCTGCTGCAAGGCTGTGGTGTTCGATAGGCTCAAGGCCGAGTGTGAAACCAATGTGGTAAGTGGTTACCAGGCTAAGCCTGGTTGAGCTTGGCTGGGGAGATGGGCAGCCATAGACACAGCCAACCTCAGCAACCATCACTGTCATCTCCCTTGGTTCCTATTGGATAAACACAAGTTTAGTCTAATATCCTGGATACAAATTAGAGGGCTGTTTTACCCATAGAAATATAATGAGGAATGTTGATTCTGTTTCTATGGTTGTACCTTCCTGGTTCATTCACTCAGAACTGTCCATCGTCTAGCCATCCATTATCAACACTAATTAAGATGTGTAAAGCTGGCAGGTAGCCTAGCATTTAAGAGCATTGTGCCAGTAACCGAAAGGTCGATGGTTCGAATCCCTGAGCCGTCTAGGTGAATGTGCCCTTGAGCAAGGCACTTAACCCTAATTGCTTCTATAAGTCGCTCTGGGTAAGACGTCTGCTAAATTACTTAAATGTAGGCATCTAATACTGCATGGGAAGAAAGGCGAGATGGATTGGGAAACATGTTGCCAAAAATAGTCTGCCGAAGGCCTACTAGACCTTGGTAGTGAAGACAAATGGGGAGAGACTGTTATGCTGCTTTGTGCAACGGTGTGTCTCGGCCCCCATTTATTTATGACCAACAGGCACCGCCAGAAAGTTCCATCCCTTATAGCCTGTTTTTGCCTGTCCTCTCTTGTTGTGCCCTGCATGTATCACCTCTGTTTTGTCCAGCGATTTTGTAAATAGATGGGCCTGTCTTCTTTGCTCATTGGAATGAATGGACTTTAATGAAAACTCCAGTGTTTCTATAAAAAGAGTGAAATGTTTTGTAGACGATATGGTTGCGCTCTAACAATTCTTTCATTAGGCAACATTTTCACATTTTGCCGTTGTAATTTTTTGTAGGAGAGGAGGGGACCGTTGCTGCACTGTCTGGCCAGAGTCCTCCAGCTTTTTGATGTAAGTGCACACACACACACCTCTGCGAGTCTTCCAGAAAGGCAGAGGCGTTGCAGTGTGGTGATTTTTGTAGTAATATCCATCTTCCATTTCTATGGTAACCAAACCACCACACAGTTCCAGTTAGTTTCTGATGAGGCTGTGAAGGCACCGTCACACTGTAGGCAGCCCTGCTAGTCATCAGCCCAGATGGGATAAATGTTGTTCTATACGTACACACATTCACACTCACAAAATATATATTTATTATTATTATGATGGGCTGGTCTTGACTAACATACTGCATACTCAGAACCCTGTGTTACATATTCAGTAGGCCTTGTGCTGGATAGAGAGGAGTATTTAATGTGCTGTATGCTGTGTGAAACATCCAATATTGAAAACATGGTTTAATGTGTGTGTGTTTCAGGAGGATGACAAGCGCTCCGAGGCCCTGACATTACTAGAAGAGTCGTCTCAGTCGGGCTGTCTACAGAGCTCTTACCTGCTGTGGGAACATAACCGTAAAACCGCAGTGAGTTTCACTCTTCTCTGGTTGTCCCCATCTCAAAAGGCTTTGATTATGTTACAATGTATGTTGTGTAGCTAAAGGTTGTAAAATGTGATGGGAAACCCATGTGTTGTGTTGATGTTTTCTCCAGAAAATCACATTGTAGGATTTTTAATGAATTTATTTGCAAATTATGGTGGAAAATAAGTATTTGGTCACCTACAAACAAGCAAGATTTCTGGCTCTCACAGACCTGTAACTTCTTCTTTAAGAGGCTCCTCTGTCCTCCACTCGTTACCTGTATTAATGGCACCTGTTTGAACTTGTTATCAGTATAAAAGACACCTGTCCACAACCTCAAACAGTCACACTCTAAACTCCACTATGGCCTAGACCAAAGAGCTGTCAAAGGACACCAGAAACAAAATTGTAGACCTGCACCAGGCTGGGAAGACTGAATCTGCAATAGGTAAGCAGCTTGGTTTGAAAAAATCAGCTGTGGGAGCAATTATTAGGAAATGGAAATCTCTGATAAAATGGAAATCACTGATAATCTCCCTCGATCTGGGGCTCCACGCAAGATCTCACCCCGTGGGGTCAAAATGATCACAAGAACGGTGAGCAAAAATCCCAGAACCACACGGGGGGAACTAGTGAATGACCTGCAGAGAGCTGGGACCAAAGTAACAAAGCCTACCATCAGTAACACACTACGCCGCCAGGGACTCAAATCCTGCAGTGCCAGACGTGTCCCCTTACTTAAGCCAGTACATGTCCAGGCCTGTCTGAAGTTTGCTAGAGTGCATTTGGATGATCCAGAAGAGGATTGGGAGAATGTCATATGGTCAGATGAAACCAAAATAGAACCTTTTGGTAAAAACTCAACTCGTCGTGTTTGGAGGACAAAGAATGCTGAGTTGCATCCAAAGAACACCATACCTACTGTGAAGCATGGGGGTGGAAACATCATGCTTTGGGGCTGTTTTTCTGCAAAGGGACCAGGACGACTGATCCGTGTAAAGGAAAGAATGAATGGGGCCATGTATCGTGAGATTTTGAGTGAACCTCCTTCCATCAGCAAGGGCATTGAAGATGAAACGTGGCTGGGTCTTTCAGCATGACAATGATTCCCAAACACACCGCCCGGGCAACGAAGGAGTGGCTTCGTAAGAAGCATTTCAAGGTCCTGGAGTGGCCTAGCCAGTCTCCAGATCTCAACCCCATAGAAAATCTTTGGAGGGAGTTGAAAGTCTGTGTTGCCCAGCGACAGGCCCAAAACATCACTGCTCTAGAGGAGATCTGCATGGAGGAATGGGCCAAAATGCCAGCAACAGTGTGGGAAAACCTTGTGAAGACTTACAGAAAACATTTGACCTGTGTCATTGCCAACAAAGCGTATATAACAAAGTATTGAGAAACTTTTGTTATTGACCAAATACTTATTTTCCACCATAATTTGCAAATAAATTCATAAAAAATCCTACAATGTGATTTTCAGGAATTTTTTTTCTCATTTTGTCTGTCATTTTTGACGTGTACCTATGATAAAAATTACAGGCCTCTCTCATCTTTTTAAGTGGGAGAACTTGCACAATTGGTGGCTGACTAAATACTTTTTTTTCCCCACTAAGTGTCGGTTAAGTAAAAAAAAACGACCTCATAACTTACTGTGGTTCTGTGCTGTCTCTCTTCTCAGATGGCGGACCCAGGCAGGTACCTACAGTTCATACGCACGCTCAGGGACTACGCAGCCAAAGGATGCTGGGAAGCACAGGTGTGTGTGTCTATTTGGGTTCGTTTACACAGGCAGGCCAATTCTGATAAATTCTGATCTTTAATAAAAAAGATCTGATTGGTCAAAAGACCAATTAGTGGAAAAAGGTCAGAATTGGTCTGTCTGTGTAAACGCAGTCTTGGTGTGTGTGTTTACGGAGAGAGACTCATCCAATGGCATAGACATGATAATGTATCCATTGACTGTAACAGGCAGTCCAAATCCACACACAAACAAAATCTATGGTTTTGTTTATTCTCCCAACCAATTAAAGTGGATGAGTCATTGAGTATGTTACTGAGCACAGGTGGTGTTTAATTACATTCGACCTCCTGTCCAGCTTGCTTGGCAAGCCTGGCATGACTTTTGACCTGTGCCCTTTGACCCTCTCTATCTCTCTCTGTGTGTGTGTGTGTGTGCGTCCAGCTGTCCCTGGCCAAGGTGTGCAGCAGTGACAATCCGCTGGGTCTGGAGCAGAGGGCCTGTGCCGACCTTGTGGCCCAGCTGTTTCGCTCTTGTCCCCCTGTGCCCCAACGCAGGGCAGAGGAGGTGCTCCGACAGGGCATCAATGACACTATGAGGTAACATACCGGTTTGGTCTGGAACTGACGCTGAAGATCACTTGACTCTGTACCAATTGAGTTGTTTTATAAATTTTGGTTAATGGCTCGAGTTAAGGGTGAAGATTCTTAGTCTGAGGGGGCTTTCAAAATTCTAAGCACTCTTTCTCATGCAATTTATTACCATAACCACACATTTTTCTAGGTACGTAACAGTATGAGTCTCTCTCTCCCACCCCTCTCCTCTCCCCTCTCTAGGTACATAACAGTAGGAATCTCTCTCTCCCTCTCCTCTCCACTCTCTAGGTACAGTGCCTTGCAAAAGTATTCATCCCCCTTGGCGTTTTTCCTATTTTGTTGCATTACAACCTGTAATTTAAATAGATTTTTATTTGGATTTCATGTAATGAACATACACAAAATAGTCCAAATTGGTGAAGTGAAATGGAAAAAATAACTTGTTTCAAATAATTCAAAAAAATTATTGACGGAAAAGTGGTGTGTGCATATGTATTCACCCCCTGTGCTATGAAGCCCCTAAATAAGATCTGGTGCAACCAATTACCTTCAGAAGTCACATGATTAGTTAAGTAAAGTCCACCTGTGTGTCACATGATCTGTCACATGTATGTATATATACACCTGTTCTGAAAGGCCCCATAGTCTGCAACACCACTAAGCAAGCAGCACCATGAAGACCAAGGAGCTCTCCAAACAGGTCAGGGACAGAGTTGTGGAGAAGTACAAATCAGGGTTGTGTTATAAAAAAATATCCGAAACGTTGAACATCCCACGGAGCACCATTTTAAATCCATTATTAAAAAATGGAAAGAATATGGCACCACAACAAACCTGCCAAGAGAGGGCCGCACACCAAAACTCACGGCCTAGGCAAGGAGGGCATTAATCAGAGAGGCAACAAAGAGACCAAATATAACCCTGAAGGAGCTGCAAAGCTCCACAGCAGATATTGGAGTATCTGTCCATAGGACCACTTTAAGCCGTACACTCCACAGAGCTGGACTTTACGGAAGAGTGGCCAGAAAAAAGCCATTGCTTAAAGAAAAAAATAAGCAAACACGTTTGGTGTTCGCCAAAAGGCATGTGGGAGACTCCCCAAACATATGGAAGAAGGTACTCTGGTCAGATGAGACTAAAATCTAGCAGGTAGCTTAGTGGTTAAGAGCGTTGTGCCAGTAACCGAAAGGTCGCTGGTTCTAATCCCCGAGCCGACTAGGTGAAAAATCTGTCGATGTGCCCTTGAGCAAGGCACTTAACCCTAATTGCTCTGTAAGTCGCTCTGGATAAGAGCGTCTGCTAAATGACCAATTATTTATATTATTATTATATAAAATTGAGCTTTTTGACCATCAAGGAAAATGCTATGTCTGGCGCAAACCCAACACCTGTCATCACCCAGAGAACACCATCCCCACAGTGAAGCATGGTGGTGGCAGCATCATGCTGTGGGGATGTTTTTCATTGGCAGGAACTGGGAAACTGGTCAGAATTGAAGGAATGATGGATGGCGCTAAATACAGGGAAATTCTTGTGGGAAACCTGTTTCAGTCTTCCAGAGATTTGAGACTGGGACGGAGGTTCACCTTCCAGCAGAACAATGACCCTAAGCATACTGCTAAAGCAACACTCGAGTGGTTTAAGGGGAAACATTTAAATGTCTTGGAATGGCCTAGTCAAAGCCCAGACCTCAATCCAATTGAGAATCTGTGGTATGACTTAAAGATTGCTGTACACCAGCGGAACCCATCCAACTTGAAGGAGCTGGAGCAGTTTTGCCTTGAAGAATGGGCCAAAATCCCAGTGGCTAGATGTGCCAAGCTCATAGAGACATACCCCAAGAGACTTGCAGCTGTAATTGCTGCAAAAGGTGGCTCTACAAAGTATTGACTTTGGGGGGGTGAATAGTCATTCAAATCAAATCAAATTTTATTGGTCACATGCGCCGAATACAACAGGTGCAGACATTACAGTGAAATGCTTACTTACAGCCCTTAACCAACAGTGCATTTATTTTTAACAAAAAAAGTAAAAATAAAAACAACAACAAAAGTTTTGAGGAAAAAAGAACAGAAGTAAAATAAATTACAGTAGGGAGGCTATATATACAGGGGGGTACCGGTGCAGAGTCAATGTGCGGGGGCACCGGCTAGTTGAAGTAATATGTACATGTGGGCAGAGTTAAAGTGACTATGCATAAATAATTAACAGAGTAGCAGCAGCGTAAAAGGATGGGGTGGGGGGGCAGTGCAAATAGTCCGGGTAGCCATGATTAGCTGTTCAGAAGTCTTATGGCTTGGGGGTAGAAGCTGTTGAGAAGTCTTTTGGACCTAGACTTGGCACTCCGGTACCGCTTGCCGTGCGGTAGCAGAGAGAACAGTGTATGACTAGGGTGGCTGGAGTCTTTGACAATTTTGAGGGCCTTCCTCTGACACCGCCTGGTATAGAGGTCCTGGATGGCAGGAAGCTTGGCCCCAGTGATGTACTGGGCCGTACGCACTACCCTCTGTAGTGCCTTGCGGTCGGAGGCCAAGCAGTTGCCATACCAGGCGGTGATGCAACCAGTCAGGATGCTCTCGATGGTGCAGCTGTATAATTTTTTGAGGATCTGAGGACCCATGCCAAATCTTTTTCACGCTCAAGTTTTCAGTTTCTTTTGTCTTATTTCTTGTTTCACAATAAAAAAATATTTTGCATCTTCAAAGTGGTAGGCATGTTGTGGAAATCAAATGATACAAATCCCCCTAAAAAAACAATCCATTTCAATTCCAGGTTGTAAGGCAACAAAATAGGAAAAATGCCAAGGGGGGTGAATACTTTCGCAAGCCACTGTACATAACTGTTTCTCTCTCGTGTCCCCCCCTCTTCTCTAGGTACATAACACAGTATTCATCTCTCTCTCCCATCAACCTCTCTAGATACATCCTGGTGGACTGGCTGGTGGAGGTAACCACCATGAAGGACTTCTCCAGCCTGACCCTCCACGTGACGGTGGGCTGCGTGGACCGCTACCTGGCCCTGCGCTCCGTACCCAAGGCCCGCCTGCAGCTGCTGGGCATCGCCTGCATGGTCGTCTGCACGCGGTACGAGACAGAAAAACGCTGGAGGTGGATGTAGCATGATTAGGGTTGCAACATTCTTGCAATTTTCCAGAAATCCTGGTTGGAGAATTCTGGTTTTCCTGCTTATTCCTTCCTGATTTTGGGAAAGTAACTGGAATTTTGCAACCCTAAGCATGATACAAACTAGTCTGTATTTGATCCTCTATGTAATCTGCTCCGATGATGTACTTCTGTATTCACTTGATCAGCTTTGGCTAAAGGCTCGAGCTGAAGTGCAATAAGAAGTATTTCTGAGGGGTTTTCAATATTCAGAGTTCTGAGACTGTACGGAAACAAGCGTTTTATTTATTGGACTAGTTCAGGTAGTCCCTCCGTGTTTGTCTGTTTTTCTTCAGTTTGGTGCCTAATGAATACAACCCACGTCTCTCTGTCTAGGTACATCAGTAAGGATATCCTGACCATCCGGGAGGCGGTGTGGCTCACAGACAACACCTACAAGTATGAGGACCTGGTCCGCATGATGGGGGAGGTCATCTCTGTGCTGAAGGGCAAGATCAGGGTAAGTGGAGTGGACACTTCTGTAAACATTTTATAATCTGCCCCAATGATGGCTTCTGTATTCGTTTCATCAGCTTGGGCTAAAGGCCTCTGTTGAAGTGAGAATCTTTTGTCTGAGGGGTTTTCAAAATTCACAAGTCTTGGCTGTTGAAGTCTTGTTGTAGTCCTGTCTAGTCATTGTATTTGTATGGGTTTAACTCATTTGGTGTTGTGCCTCTGCAGACTCCCACCCTGCTGGACTACGGCCAGGTGCTGCTGTCTCTGTTACCCCTAGAGAGGCTCAGTATCCACCTGTTCAGCTACTTGTGTGAGCTCACCCTGCTCTACTCAGCCCTCACTACATACTCCTCAGCCCACCTGGCCAACGCCACCCTGCTGCTCACACGGGCACTGCACCACTACGGTAAGGCGGGCGAACACGCGGTCTACGGCTGTGTCCCAAATGGCACATAGGGCACTATATAGTGAATGGGGTGCCATTTGGGACACAACCCGTTTGTCTTCTACACACTGTCTGTTTGTCTACAAACTGTTATGTAATCTGCCCCGATGATGTACTTCTGTATTCACTTGAGCTGAAGTGCAAGAAAAAAATATTTCTGGGAGCGTCTTCAAAATGGAGAGTTATCTAAGTGCTGTATCCCCAGTCCCAAGGGAGTTGCTGAACAACCATACATGACACACACACACCGTTGACCTAGGTTTTCAAACACCCCTAGAGCAGTGGTATTGAAATCTTTTTTTTCCTAAAGAATTTCTCGCAACCCCAATTTTTTTGCCGACCCCACTGCAGTTCCCCGCGACCTGACTTTGAATACCACTGTCCTAGAGTCTAGCTGTAGTTCATCAGCTTCTCATTAAAACTTCTGAGGCATTTTTTTATCATTTGCTGAACGTCATATCAGTATTAATGCTCTAGTGTAGTTTATATCCTTGACCCCTGCTCTAGTTTATATCCTTGACCCCTGCTCTAGTTTATATCCTTGACCCCTGCTCTAGTTTATATCCTTGACCCCTGCTCTAGTTTATATCCTTGACCCCGGCTCTAGTGTATGGCCTTGACCCCGGCTCTAGTGTATGGCCTTGACCCCGGCTCTAGTTTATATCCTTGACCCCGGCTCTAGTGTATGGCCTTGACCCCGGCTCTAGTGTATATCCTTGACCCCTGCTCTAGTGTATGGCCTTGACCCCTGCTCTAGTGTATGGCCTTGACCCCTGCTCTAGTGTATGGCCATGACCCCGGCTCTAGTGTATGGCCTTGACCCCTGCTCTAGTGTATGGCCATGACCCCTGCTCTAGTGTATGGCCATGACCCCTGCTCTAGTGTATGGCCTTGACCCCTGCTCTAGTGTATGGCCTTGACCCCTGCTCTAGTGTATGGCCTTGACTCCTGCTCTAGTGTATGGCCTTGACCCCTGCTCTTCCCCTCCTCTCTCTGCATTGCAGCTCCCATCTGGCCCATGCAGCTGGCTGAGTATACAGGCTTCTCCAAGCAGGACCTGGTCCCCTGCGCTGTACTACTCTATGTCAAGTGGTAAGTTATACTACCGTATTTTCCGCACTATAAGACGCACCGGAGTATAAGCCGCAGCAGCTAAATTGAATGATATTGAATGATGTGTACATATATAAGCCGCACTGGACTATAAGCCGCAGGTGTTTTAATGTTTAATTACCATATGTAAGGGTTCGTGCACAGAGGGGATTGTCGGGAAAGAGATGGCTGCTTGAGGAAGCTCCCATTTATTAACATTTCAACAAACAAGTTGCATATTTGCATAACGTATTCCAGCAAAATTAGTTAATAGCGTCACAATCATTTAACCACTTAACTTTGGTTATTTTTGAAAAACCTTGAAAAAGTGTGCTCATCTTTGAATATTTATCTACATTATAGCCTACAGTAGTACCATAACAAAAAACTAAGCTTACAGCGCTTGACGAGGCAATATCAATGGCTAAATTAAATGTGTTTTTTTTAAAGTGCAAAATAAAGTGCCTGTAACACGACAGTAAGCGCGTAAACCTAAAGTTGCAGCAACACGGCTGCTTAAAATATACGGTAATCAGCCTACCAGAAAAGTCATTAATCCTCGTCTTCATCTTTTAGGCTAAGGTGCAGTACACGGCTGTAACCAGAAAAGTCAAGTCATTAATCCTCATCTCCGTCTTCTTCCTGCGTACTAAAACCACCAAAGTCCTCATCTTCAGTGTCGGAAACGAACAGGCTCAGGGTGGCTTCGTCAGCCACTCTCCTCTCTCCTTCGTTGACGCTCTCAAAACCAACGAACTCCTCTTCGTCACTGTCGGAATCGAACAGACTCTGAAGGGCCTCAGCTATGGCGGCGTCCTCCTCTTCATCACGCAGCAGTCCAGCCTTTCGGAACCCGTTAATGATCGTGGATGTTTTGACACTCCTCCACGCTATCAGGATCCACTCGCAAACTTGAGCGAAAGTTGCTTTTCGCATGCGACCAGTTTTGGTGAATGATTTATCGCCGCTAGTCATCCACGCCTCCCACTGAACGCGTAGTGCCACTTTGAACGCACGATTGACACTGATGTCGAGTGGCTGCAGATGCTTCGTTGTGCCCCCAGGAATCACAGCTGGAATCGAGTTTGTGCTCTTGATGGCTGCTTTCACATAATCCGTTATATGGGCCCTCATGCTGTCCGAAAAAAACGAGCAAAGCTTTTTTTTGGCGAAAGAATCCTCCAGGGCGCTTGACGTAGCACTCATTCAGCCACTCATTCATTACGCTTTCCATCATCCACCCTTTCTTGTTGACTTTAAAGGAGATGCCGTTCAGGATCTTTTCTTTTGGCATTGTAATCCGCTTAAAAATCACCATTGGCGGAAGCTTTAATCCAGATGCTGTGCAGCCAAGAACACAAGTGAAATTCGTTCTCTCGTGGCCAGTGGTTCTCAACGTGATGGACGATTCACCTTTCTTGTTAACAGTCCCAGTGAGAGGCAGGTCAAACGTCAAAGGCACTTCATCCATATTTATGATCTGGTCCGGTCCGATGGAATATTCCTCTATCATTCTTTGTGTGAATTCGCCGAAGTTTGTTATTTTTTCCTGGTAGTCGGGAGGGAGTTGCTGACACACAGTCGTCCGCGCCCTGATGGAGAGTCCCTTTCATCTCATAAATCTGAAACACCAGGATGGTCCACCTCTAAAATTTTCAATGTTCATTTCGGTGGCGACTGTTTCAGCTTTCAGTCGGATCTGCACGGTGGAAACACCTCGGCCGTCTGCTCTCTGTGTGTTCACCCAATCTTCAAGAAAGTCTTCAAGTTCGGGCCATCTGCTTTTATTACCTCTGAAAGCTTTTTTTGACTTTTTGCATTGAGACAGTTCTTCCCGCTGGCGTCTCCAACGTCTCACCATTGACTCATTGATGCCAAGGCTACGTGCAGCAGCTCTATTTCCTTCTTTTACAGCCAGATTGACTGCCTTTAACTTAAAAGCTGCATCATATGCATTTCTACGTTTGTTTTCCATAATGAGGGTTTGTGCATGAAAACTTCCTTTGCACAAACTGTCTCGCTCTCGTAATGTCTGTCTGTCTTGCTCTCGTTCTGTCTCTCGTTCTGTCTCTCGTACCACTCTCGGTTCCACTTTTACTTTTGCGCGCTACCTGTCTCACTCTTTTCCGGCCTCCAGCTTTTCCTGCTGGAGCCCGCCGCTTAAAGGTGGGGGGTGCGGACCGGTCATAGAGCCCATAGAGTTAAAGTTGGTGGACTGTAACCTGTAAAATCCATAGATTTAGGAGGTCTTCGAGTGGCCGTTAGCTGTAAAAATCCATAGATTAGCCGCACCGTTATATAAGCCGCAGGGGTCGAAAAATGGGAAAAAAGGCGCGGCTTATAGTCCGAAAATTACGGTACATACCACGGAGATCTTAGAAATCACTATTACAGGTTATAAAACAGTTATATATGGAATTCAATGTTATAAACATACTAGATACACTGGCTGTTAGTCTGGGTCAGAGTCCAGAAAGTCTACTACCTCTAGTACATCTTTGTCCCCCTCTCTCTTGTACTGTTCTTTCTCCAACATTTATTCCTTCTCTATTTCTCTCCCTTGTAAATCCAATGTCTGACAAGCAAGGGGTGCTCGCTGGCTTGACTCTGTTCTGATGAGTGTTACCTAGGTGATAGAGTAACATGGGAGGGGGGGGGGGGGGGTGTATAGGAGTGCTAGCTGTGAAAGCAAAACACACAACCCTCACCCCACTGCTACAAATACATAGTAAAAGTTGATTGGCTAGATAGTTCCACGATGTTAGCAATTACATAGAGAAAAGAAAGTCCTCCATACTGCAACTGCCAGTATGGCTTGTTTTATTAAGTTTACACATCGTCCAGCCTTAGTCTGAGATCTTTTGTGACCATTCATTGTTGACTACAACTGAAACCCAGCTGTTTCTATTGAAGCTTGTCTGGTGGTTGTGGTAGTAAACAACCTTGTTAGCATGCAAGGCTAGCTGTGGTGAGTATCAATAGCCCCTCTTCCTGGAGATCCCCATTGTTCCTCAGCAGGCCCATCCTGCTAGCAATTAGTATTCTAGCAATTAGCATTTCCCCCCTTTTTCGGGTTGTTACTAGTTAATAATAATAATAATATAATATGCCATTTAGCAGACGCTTTTATCCAAAGCGACTTACAGTCATGCGTGCATACATTTTTGTGTATGGGTGGTCCCGGGGATCGAACCCACTACCTTGGCGTTACAAGTGCCGTGCTCTACCAGCTGAGTTAACACAGCCACAAAGCCATAAACCCTGCCTATTTCAATTTTTTTGTAATCAGATTTTAAGAAGATAAACCTAACCTTAACCCACACTGCTAACCTTGTGCCCAATCCTAACCGTAAATTATTTTTTGCGATGTAGCTAATTTTGACTTTGTGGCTGTGTTATCTAGTGGCAACTCTTTTTCGGGGAAGCAGCAATAGGGGAATGACTAAGACAGAGGTTAGTTGTGCTAATTCACTAGGTGATAATTAGCGCTGTCAGCTAACTGCTAACCCTCCACAGCCTCTCCTGGAGGTTCCCTTTGACAGCTCATCACCTGCTGCTCTGGGTTTGATTAGCTGGGCCTGTTGGATAGGAGGATCAGGCAGGTGGGAAGGCAACAGGCGTTTAGCTCCTATTGAGTAATTAGCCAATTAGAGCAAATCATTAGCTTGATTTTTTTTTTTTTATACTTAACTTGGAGTCTTCATTAGGGGAAAAAGGCAACGTTAACGTACATGCAGCTGTGTTCTTTAGAACGTGTTTGTGCAAAGACAACTTTATATAACTTACTGAGATGTTTTTTTCGTTCCTCGGTTCATTTTCCACACACGGTAGTCAATGTGAAGTGCTATTTAAATGACCGCTACAGTAGATTTCATTATTACCATCTGAAGTGCTCTTTGGGCACCATTACTGTGGGACCCATGCAGGTCAGAAAGGTAGCAGTTCTGATGAATGCCTTGCTTCTTTTCAATACGAGTGTGATTTCCAGCAGGCGAGGAATGCCAATCTCTATAGTGATTTTATTTGAAGAGGTGAAAGGTGGTGTTTTGGTCCTCTTAGCCCTTTGATCAGACTGGGGTTGTTCTCGGTGTGTGCTTGTGTGTTCGCAGGTTGTTAAGACTCTGCCCAATCACAACCTCCCCCCACCTCCCTCTCCTTCATGGCCCCGGCAGGAGGGCTGTCTGTTGCTGTCTCATTATAAAGCCAGTAAAATACACCGACCGCTTTTTGTCGTTCACCGCACACGTACAGAAGCCAGCTCTTACCGTTCTGCGTTTTCCCTCCTGCAGTTCTTTGAGCACTCGTTGTATTTCCACAGCCACTGTAGAAAATCACATGAAGTCACATACTTATAAAGACAAATGAACCAAGTGGTGTGGTGATGTCTTGGACTGTTGCTAGCCAGCGCTGCAGACAGACAAATTGGACATTGGTATTGATTAGAAGATCAGGTTGGTTGGTTGTGGCTGTGTCCTAAATAGCCTCCTATTCTCTAGTGCAGATGTTTTCCAAGGTAGTGCAATGTGTAGGGAGTGGGATGCAGACTGTTTATCTGCTCGTATTAATCACGATGTAGATCGTCATTAGCGAAGGGCCACAGTGACCAGGATGCAGAGAGCTGTAGGGGTGGGGTGTTGGGAGGGAGCTGCACCTAGGGTTTGTGTGTGGCAGGGAGGGAGGGGGTGTGTGTGTGCGGGATGGTTAGGTGTAAGGGTGGATGTGCATATGGGAGGCTGCTGGACTTTGGGTGTGTGTGGGGGGGGATGACTCATCCTGCACCATACTTGTGTGAGTCAGACTAGTGAGAGGCACTGCACTTTATCGACAACGTCCAATTTTCAAACAGAAGGTAATATCATATACAGTGAGGGGGAAAAAGTATTTGATCCCCTGCTGATTTTGTACGTTTGCCCACTGACAAAGACATGATCAGTCTATAATTTTAATGGTAGGTTTATTTGAACAGTGAGAGACAGAATAACAACAAAAATATCCAGAAAAATGCATGTCAAAAATGTTATAGATTGATTTGCATTTTAATGAGGGAAATAAGTATTTGACCCCTCTGCAAAACATGACTTAGTACTTGGTGGCAAAACCCTTGTTGGCAATCACAGAGGTCAGACGTTTCTTGTAGTTGGCCACCAGGTTTGCACACAACTCAGGAGGGATTTTGTCCCACTCCTCTTTGCAGATCTTCTCCAAGTCATTAAGGTTTTGAGGCTGACGTTTGGCAACTTGAACCTTCAGCTCCCTCCACAGATTTTCTATGAGATTAAGGTCTAGAGACTGGCTAGGCCACTCCAGGACCTTAATGTGCTTCTTCTTGAGCCACTCCTTTGTTGCCTTGGCCGTGTGTTTTGGGTCATTGTCATGCTGGAATACCCATCCACGACCCATTTTCAATGCCCTGGCTGAGGGAAGGAGGTTCTCACCCAAGATTTGACGGTTCATGGCCCCGTCCATCGTCCCTTTGATGCGGTGAAGTTGTCCTGTCCCCTTAGCAGAAAAACACCCCCAAAGCATAATGTTTCCACCTCCATGTTTGACGGTGGGGATGGTTTCACTCACTAACTGTAAGTCGCTCTGGATAAGAGCGTCTGCTAAATGACGTAAATGTAAATGGGTATAACACAGTTGGAGAACATATAGACTGGATGATTAACCACGCTCCTCTTGTTCTTCTCTCCCTCTTTCTCGCTCTCTTTCACCTCTCTCTTTCACCTCTTGCTCTCTTTCACCTCTCTCTTTCTCCTCTTGCTCTCTTTCACCTCTCTTTCTCCTCTTGCTCTCTTTCACCTCTCTCTTTCTCCTCTTGCTCTCTTTCACCTCTCTCTTTCTCCTCTTGCTCTCTTTCACCTCTCTCTTTCTCCTCTTGCTCTCTTTCACCTCTCTCTTTCTCCTCTTGCTCTCTTTCACCGCTCTCTTTCTCCTCTTGCTCTCTTTCACCTCTCTCTTTCTCCTCTCGCTCTCTTTCTGACAGCTTCAGTAAGGATGTACCCAAAGACTACAGGCACATGTCTCTGACAGGTGTCAAGCAGAGGTTTGAGGATGAAGCCTACCAACACATCAGCAAAGAAAAGGTGAGCTTGTCATCTCCTCCTGACATGGACTGTTGCTCTTTTCAAACTAGTATGTCGACCCAAAGTGCACTGTGCTGGGCTGCTGGCCCGGATATTCTCCTTTTTCGCTGTACCGGTGTTGTGCTCATTAGGACACCGTCGCAAAACTAGGGCTGGGAATTGCAATAGGATATTATTACGATACTTTGGTGCTGATACGATATGTATTGCGATTCTCACGATTCTTTATGTATGGCGGTTCGTGATGTTCCTAACATATATTGGTCGCTATATGTCTGCTACAGAGAGAATGAGTTTTGATTAGCCAGGGAAATAAAAGTGCTAAAAAAGAAATAGATGGGAGTGTCGTTACCTAAGTGTGTGTGTGTGATATATATGTATTTATACACATACACTACACACATACATACATACACTACATTAACGTTCAAAAGTTTGGGGTCACTTAGAAATGTCATTTTTTTCGAAAGAAAAGCTATTTTTTTGTCTATTAAAATAACATCAAATTGATCAGAAATACAGTGTAGACATTGTTAATGTTGTGAATGGCTATTGTAGCTGGAAACGGCAGATTTTTAATGGAATATCTACATAGGCGTACAGAGGCCCATTATCAGCAACCATCAGTCCTGTGTTCCAATGGCACGTTGTTTGCTAATCCAAGTTTATCATTTTAAAAGGCTAATTGATCATTAGAAAACCCTTTTGCAATTATGATTTAAAGAAGCAATACAATTTGATCCTGTAATCGAACCCACAATTTCTGATGCTCCAGATACTCAACTAGTCTCAAGAAGGCCAGCTGTATTGCTTCTTTAATCAGCACAACAGTTTTCAGCTGTGCTAACATAATTGCAAAAAGGTTTTCTAATGATCAATTAGCCTTTTAAAATGATAAACTTGGATTAGCAAACACAACGTGCCATTGGAACACAGGACTGATGGTTGCTGATAATGGGCCTATGTAGATATTCCATAAAAAATCTGCCGTTTTCAGCTACAATAGCCAGTTACAACATTAACAATGTCTACACTGTATTTCTGATTAATTTGATGTTATTTTAATGGACAACAAAAAATTGCTTTTCTTTCGAAAACAAGGACATTTCTAAGTGACCCCAAACTTTTGAACGGTAGTGTGTGTGTGTGTGTGTGTGTGTATATATAATTATTTTTACAAATCGGTATTTGGAGTCCAAGTATCAATATAATGTTGTCCAACAATGTCTTATTGGACAAGTTCAGATAGTACCTCTCTGTTTTAAGAGCTTTATCTTCCATTTCGTGCCAACTGAACACTACCCTAACCAGTGCGTTTCTGTACCTGTGTTCTCTCACGCTCTCTCCCAGGTGATTGACTTCAAGGAGCTGTGTCAGATCCTGGAGGTGCCGGAGGTGGAGCCCCACATGGTGCTGCCCAGCCCCACGGGCCAGCCAGCAGACATCCACACCTTCCTCTCCTCCCCCTCTAGCAACAGCAAGAGGTGAGTTACTGCCGTTAAGCCACACAAATGTGAGATCGGATTCATACGGAAAGAGCACAGTGGCTCACTCAACCTAACCTAAATCGACCCCACTACCCCTCACCTAGACACTTGTGTAGGTTGGCACTCGGAAGGGATTGGATAGGTGTCAGCAATATATTGATTAGCTCCACCTTGTTCTCTTATAGACCAGGTAGGATTTTCCTCTGTCCAATCATTGCCAAGTGTCTAGGCAGATGGTAAAGGCTAAGGGTTCCTTTGTGATTGAGCAACAATGACCACTCTCACATAGTCTTTTATGGTGGCTGTCCAGCGCTGGTCTCATCCAAAAAAGTGCTTTCATACCCAAATTGTTTGTTTATGCTGTACCGAGTAATTGCCATCTGTCCACTAGATGACCACAATGGAAATAAATATTAAACTTTTGTGTCACCCTTGATGACTTTATTCATGAAGGTTTTTAAAAATTGTTAATAAACTAAACTAAGAAGACTCAATAGCTAGGTTTCCATCAAATTGGCGACAGATTTTCATGCAAATATTTAAAAATCTGCTTAAAGAAAATTATTTTTTTCCCCCTCACAATTTGTTTCCACCAAACGGACTGCGTGATGACGTAGTGCACACAATGTACTTTTTCGCTTACCTTTTCATGTACCGAATAAACATCTAAAATTCAATGCGTTTGTCACGTTTTCAACTCTACTGATAGTTTTGTCACAAACTGTTAACCTCTTAAGGATCGGACCCTTTATTTCAATTTCTGCCTAAAATGACATACCCAAATCTAACTGCCTGTAGCAAGGATATGCGTATTCTTGATACCATTTGAAAGGAAACACTTTGAAGTTTGTGGAAATGTGAAATTAATGTAGGAGAATATAACACATTAGATCTGGTAAAAGATAATACAAACAAAAAAACATGCGTTTTCTATTTATTTTGGATCCATCTTTGAAATGCAAGAGAAAGGCCACAATATAATATTGCAGTTTAGGCACAATTTAGATTTTGGCCACTAGATGGCAGCAGTGTGTGCGAAGTTTCAGATTGATCCAGTGAAGCATTGCAATACTGGACTATTTTGTATTAAGTCTGCCCAAGTGTGCCGAATTGGTCAATTGATACATTTTCAAGTACATAACTATAGAGAACATACTAAAATTATATGGTAATACAAAATGTAAGTTTACACACTCCCAGGAATGTCATATATGATGGATCATTAGCTTATACACTAACTTTCACACATCTAGATGGCCGGGCGGGGTGGGTGTTGAGCCAGAGAGAGCAGGGTTCAAACTGTAGAACCCAGTTCCTACATTTGAATATAAAGATGGATTTTATCAAACAAAACTATGCTACATTTTATCTCTGGGACCCTTAGGATGACAAATCAGAGCAATATTACTGAATGTAAGTAGATTATTTACCTTCAGAGGTGAATGTATCAAACCAGTTACCGTGATACGTTTTTTGTTATTGTGCATTCTCCTCAAACAATAGCATGGTATTTTTTCACTGTAATAGCTACTGTAAATTGGACAGTGTAGATAGATTAATAAGAATTTAAGCTTTAGAGGTTAAATAGAAAATATGCCTACTCTGGTCTTGGCACGTGCGCTCTAGCCAACAGCCTGCAGTGCGGGTAGGCTAGTCTACATGATGAGATTATTATAGAGAAGAGCGAGAATATTTTTATTTGTCAAGCATCGATCGTCATGTCAATAGAATAAGACCCTCAATATTTATTGGAAAGGAGCATCAAGCTCATCATCGTGCACTTTCCCCACCCTGTGACGTTCATCATAACATTCTTCTGTAGCCTAATAAACTGCATGGTTTCCCAAGTCGTAATGAGAGGACCACACACCATATCGCGTGACTCCAAGTTTACTTCGATATGATGGGTATTATATCAATATTTGCGCATATTGGTGTTTCCGCCGCCATTTCTTTCATAATTAATTTTACCATCACAAGAAGATCCCACCGTGTCAAAAGAACAAATTATCTGTCGGCATTTATCAAATTGTAACGAAACTTCCTGTTTCCATCACAGCTGTTGTGGTTACTGACTCACTGCAATCTGCTGTGTTTCTCTCCCCCAGGAGACGGGAGGAGTCCTTGCCTGTGTACCGAGGCAGCTTTGTGGCCACACCCACGGCTGAGCTGTCCACTCAGGAAGAGACCCTGTTGGGGGACATGCTGGACTGGAGCCTGGACACCTCCTGCTCCGGATACGAGGGGGACCAGGAGAGCGAAGGAGAGAAGGAGGCCAAGGAGGGAGAGAGTGAGTGGAGGGAATCAACTACATGAGTTCTGATCATTTATGATCACCTCTATACCAGGGGTGTATTCACTAGGAACCAAACGGGCAAAAATGGGCAGGGACCTACCTGAAATGTGTCCAATAAGAAACGCCTGTTTTCCATTGCAAAACTTGCACTAATGAATACACCCCAGGCCTATCTATAGATGGGGGGTTAATGGAAGACGAGTGTGTCATGCTGGCCATTCCAACTGGTTTACTAGATGTAGTGACATCACTATGTACTGGAAAACTTAGTCAGACATGATTGTCCTGATGTGGGGTACAGACCAGACTGCTCAGAGGCAGACACACATGCAAAACGCAGCATCATATGATGCAAAATGCATCGTACAGGCTGTATTTCTGTATTTTGAAAGTGTATTGCTGACATGCACAACATTTTGTGACTATATCAACAATGGACTAATGAAACAAATACCTAGAGTTTTTGTGTGGAGTTTTCTTTTAAGGCATCCATAATTGATAGTGATGGGGGGGAGAATCGATAGTTGCATATCGCAATATTTTTGGACGATTATTATATAGATATTTGACTCCCACATATTGATTTGTAAAAATAAATAGAAAATAAATCTACTGTAGCTAGCGCTAGTCGGCTGTACTGGCGCCAAATCTCCGGTATTTGTCGTCCTATAGCTTGTTCTCAATCTTTTTAAATAGAGACATATTTTCAGCACTTATTTCCGTGACTGATCAAAACTCGTTTTCTTATGTTCTCTTGTCTCTCTGCAGCAGACAGTGAGCAATATGTTGGTAACATCAAATCGTAATATAATTGCAGTATCAAATCGCAATACGTTGAGAATCGTAATACATATAGAATCGTGTATCGTGAGGTCCTTGGCAATTCACAGCCCTAATAATTGACATGGGTTGGATTTTTGTTCACAGTAAGTCAATACACTCACTATGATATGCCGGCAAGCTAACGGTCTCTTCTTCTGTGCAGCCTCCGTTCTGGCCATGACACTGGAGCTAGCAACAGAGCCCGAGGACTCCAAACTGCACTGCAGAGCCCTCTCCAGCGACGATGACAGTTTCTGTGAGGGGGACAAAGAGGAAGGGGAGGGGAGCGCCATGAGCCGACCGCAAGAGCCCCTCTCCTCCTTCATCACAACCGACCTCCACAGCTCGGGCTACTCCTCTGTCCAGAGTGTCAGTCCTTGCTCCAACTCCTCTTCCCTCCTGATGCCCTGCACCTTCACGGCGGTGCCCCCCACGCCAGACTCTGCCTCCAGCGCCACGGTGGCTCTGCCCGGGTTCCGCCTCCTGGTGCCGGTGCAAAGACCCCGGGCTGCAGCGGCTGCAGCTCGCAGACAGGTGAAGAGGAAGAACGCAGCAGCACACAGCGGAGGAGAGATGGAGAGGGAAGGGGAGGATGAAGATGAAGAGGTGGTATATGCCTCAAGTGTAGGTTTCCTAAGCCTATAAGAACTGACTTAACTGACAGTTGAATGGATCCTGATGTTTTTCTACCACCTTGCCTTAACTTCACCCTCTTTTGCCATGGTCGTGTTCATTAGGCACCAAACTGAAGACAAACAGACCCAAAAGGAGAGGGACTACCTGTTGTAAAACGTTTTTAAACGTTCCTGCCCTAATGAACACAACCCAGGAGCACTGTCTTGTCGTTGTTGACGATACTCTTCTTCACTCCATAAAGACCTGAAATCTGCACTGGTTCCCGGAATGCCATAAGATCACAAATACCTATTGTAAGCTTTAAGACGATAAAGGGAAAGGAGAACACGTCAACTCAAACGGTCATACCAGAATCCTGCCTTTTCTTCTTTCATTCCTCACATTTCACACGAGTAAACAATAGACATCTTCTGCTTGAGAAAGATAAGGTGGCTCCCTCTCATCTTTCACTGACTTTGGAAGCGTCCCAAATTACACCCTATTCCTTATGTAGTGCACTACTTTTGACCAGATTCCTACGAGCCCTGGTCAAAAGTAGTGCACTACATGGGGAATAGGGCGTTATTTGTGACAGACACTTCATCATCAGCCTGAAAACCACTGGAACAACACTTCACTCTCCACCTCAGGACTTTGTTACATTGCATTGATCCAGATTGTGTTCTGCGCTGGTCTCACACAACAACCTATCTCAGATGTCAAAGGATTGCAGCTACCACCTAAAAAAAAAGACCTCATGGACCATTTTGAAATATGTCTGTATGAAGACTTTCTCATGTGAAAAGAACCACAACCTGCGTTATTGTGACTGTATTGACTATAATTGATTACAATTATTAATCAATGCAACAGTTTTGTTTTGCTCTCTGCAACTCTCCTAATGTTGGGAGTTTCATGAATCACCGTTTATACCAGTGAAGAGATTCTGATATGCACTGCCTGTACAGAATGGTCAGGATTTGGCTACTCTGTACTAGCCTGGGGTCCAAACAGAGTAGTGAAACAAAGCCATATTCAGTTTGGATTCCAGGTTCAATCTGTTCTTTAGATATCTACGATTGTGAAGTCTAAAGCCTTATTTTGATTGTATGAATTTTCTCTGATCCATTTTTGTCATTTGTCTGTTCACATGCCAAAGGTACTTTAAAACTTAATTGAGGTGACTATTGGTGGGTAAATAGCTTTTACCTGTGAAGACTGATATGATAGTAATTCAAGTGTACGGAAATACATTATTAGCTACAGTTTTGTATGTACTGAGACATTACCAATACAATATGCGGTTTGTGCTGCATCTACTGTACCCTGTTACTGTTTAGAGTTGGAGCACAGGAGATAACCTATAATATAGAAACAAATCAATTCTACAAGCTTTAACAAGAGCAAGGTATTGTTTCATTTGAAAACAGCATAACATTTTGTAAAAGGAGAATATTTCAGTCATCCCCACCACTCCTAACCTTTGACCCCATAACAGCTAATTCCATTGGTGAGAGCACATGATTTCATCTGTCTGTTAGAAACCACTAAAGTTGATGCCGTAGAAATATAATAGATTTATATAGATTTTATTTCTATGGGTGAATCATCAGTGATGTCATCCGAACATTTAGAGCCATGAACATTGACCAATGGGGTCACAGTTTAGTAACTAAGAGGTGCACAGAGCGACATTAAATTTGAAGTACAGAACATCTAACAAGTTTTGTCAAAGCAAGTCTTCGTTTTGCCCACCGTCTTTCCCAATGGGTTCATCTTGAATGAAGTCTAGCACTCGCTTCTCCCAATGGGTTCATCTTGAATGAAGTCTAGCACTTCTGCTGAATGAGAAGTGTTTTTGTTTTTCACAGTAACATTTTCTACGCTTGAACAATCAACTACTAGTGTTATTCAGATGGTGTAAGTGGAGTTGCATTGCCTCCTTTTGGAGAAATGGAAGTAAAGACACTACAAGGCAAATGATTACTTGATGTATTGTAGATAAGTACTGTATGCCTAGTTCAGGACACAGAGGAGTCCTTTGTGTCTGTCTGAAATGGCACCCTATTCCATATGTAGTGCACTTCTTTTGACCTCTCTGGTTGGTCTCTGGTCAAAAGTAGTGCGCTATATAGGGAATAGGGTGCCATTTCAGAGGGAACCATTGTGCACAAATTATTGTGACTGACTGTAAATGTTTTAACTCTTAGATCAGACTGTTTTATATCCCTTGTCTGTTATGTACATATGTAAATGTATAGGGGGAAAAGAAAGAACTGTGACAACATGCCTTTTACTTGAAATTGGATGTTTTGTTTTGGTTTCATTCCAAAAAGGACAAGTAAACTGCCTTTTTCTACATAAAGGTTGACTTTTGACTTGTTTTTTCTACATTGTACCGTCAAGTGACTTGTGTGAAGATATTTCTGTGCACCATGTATCAATTTCTATTAAAACAAACATCTGCAAGTCTGCCTGTGTGTCTTCTGAGTTGAATATGGATGTAGCTCAGTTGGTAGAGCATGGCATTTGCAACGCCAGGGTTGTGGGTTCGATTCCAGTATAAAAAATAAAAAAAATAATGTATGCACTCACTAACTGTAAGTCGCTCTGGATAAGAGCGTCTACTAAATGACTAAAATGTAAAAAATGTAAATATCAACTTTGACTGCCACACCCTCCACCTCTTCCAACTGCCCTGCAGGGGAGCAGTACAACCACCAGGAGAGTACTTGCACGTGAACATACAGTATGTATGCACACGAAATTATGTGCAGAGAGTTGCACTAATGACAAATGGTTTCTTTCTCCTGAAATAATATTATCACATACTGGTAGAATTCAAGTATTGTTGTTTATAGAGTTATTGGACAATGCAATTGTCACAAGTTTAATTGATTATACGAAAGCACCCTATCTACAGAATACCCAGAGCCATACATGTTTAATGTACCCAAATGACTTCTGTATTTGGAAAGAAAAGGGAACAGGCGGCCAAAACGGTTAACGTTATTCAGGATCTTTGGGACTTCCGGATGGAGGACCCAGACAAAACCCGCACACGGCTGGTGCGAGGTCACGTGATGGTTGACAGGATCAGGTCACGTGATTGCATCTGTTGACGATTGTATCTGCATTTGCACAATGAATTCGGCCTTGAACGGTGTCTGGTGCAATGTCATCACTTCAGTAACTGGCATTTACTGAGCAAAAATACACAGGGCTGTCAACAACACATCCCCAGGCTAACGAATGTAACTTCGGGTGTTTAGGCAAAAGTAAACGGAGAGGAAATGTGAAGCCATCGTTTTAATAAAGGAGGAATTTTATACGCCGACTAAGGACAGCCCATGAAGTTAACATACCGAACCTTGCTTTTATAAGGTAAGGTTGCCTTGCATTTGGAATTATTCAATTAGGTTTCATAAAACTGTATTTAATAGTTGTTCTGAGACTGAAATAAATGAAATATCAGAAAGCAAACGTTATTTTAGGGAATTATTTGTTTTGGACCTGCTTCGTCAGTATTAGGGATTGGGGGTCGTTTGTCCTGTCATTTAGGCCAAATAATTCGGTTGGACCAATAACCGTGAAGACAGGAGGGCGTAATATCTATGAAAAATACAGACGTATTATTTGCGTTACATCTATGATGTTCATATCAAGACCAACATCATCACTTGGATGTTTAGCTTAGTTTAGTCAGCAACTGACGTTCAAATTTCACATAAACGACAAATCGTATATAATCTAACTGCATCAGCATTGCATTTGTAAATGCATGTAGTTAATGCCCTTTATCTATCCCCTATACAATGATTTAAAATAAAACATTAATAGCTTAATTCTAGTCCTTAGACAGAGTATTTGTTGATTAAATGAATTTGGGCCTAATATTAGGTCATGAAAGAGATGCATTCATCTTTGAGATTAATGACACTGCTTTTTCTATCGTACATTCGTCTTTAATTAGCTCTACAGCACATGCACTTTAGCATGAAGACACTGCCTCTGAGACAGTTTTATTCCCTACCTTCCTCACCCAGTTAACAATTATTATTATTATTATTAGTAG
Organism: Coregonus clupeaformis; assembly: GCF_020615455.1. NCBI lineage: Eukaryota > Metazoa > Chordata > Actinopteri > Salmoniformes > Salmonidae > Coregonus > Coregonus clupeaformis. The sequence goes on along the minus strand of NC_059226.1, from coordinate 21,419,839 downwards.
TAGTAGTAGTAGTAGTATTCTGGTGTGACCCTCCGCATGTGACACAAGCAGACACACTGACCATTGGCAAGAAGCACAAAGGTTGATTCTTGTTTATAACTACCCTTTCACAGAGGGACCCTATTTCTTTGAGGCCAGTCACAACAGCAGGCCCTTTGTCTAAACAGAAAGACGTTATCGGATTTATAGCAACTGAGGATAAAGATGCCTTATATTTCAAAAGGAAATGACCTGCCTTGCCTTCACACACAGTGAATGTAGTGGTGATATAGGTCTTGGTGGTGGTGAATGATATGACAGGCGGTTGTCATCTGTCCGCAGCAGACAGTTTATTGTTGCTCTCCAAGGCTGTTGAAACACAGTGTCGGGGCCATTGAAGTAGAATGACAGGAAAGAGTATGGCTCACAACTGGATAATAACCTTTTTACACCCCTCGAGTGCAGCCGGGCTGAGCCGAGCTGTACTGCACTGGCCCAGTTCTGCATCAAACATACACTACATGACCAGAAGTATGTGGACACCTGCTCGTCGAACATCTCATTCCAAAATCATGGGCATTAATATGGAGTTGGTCCCCCCTTTGCTGCTATAACAGCCTCCACTCTTCTGGGAAGGCTTTCCACTAGATGTTGGAACATTGCTGCGGGGACTTGCTTTCATTCAGTCACAAGAGCATTAGTGAGGTCGGGCACTGATGTTGGGTGATTAGGCCTGGCTCGCAGTCGGCGTTCCAATTCATCCCAAAGGTGTTCGATGGGGTCAAGTTCTATGCATTGGGGCAGGTAGCGTTCTCCTGGCATCTGCCAAAACCAGATTTGTCTGTCGGACTGCCAGATGGTGAAGCGTGATTCATCACTCCAAAAAACGCATTTCCACTGCTCCAGAGTCCAATGGCGATGAGCTTTACACCACTCCAGTCGACGCTTGCCATTGCACATGGTGATCTTAAGCTTGTGTGCGGCTGCTTGGCCATGGAAACACATTTCATGAAGCTCCTGACGAACAGTTCTTGTGCTGACGTTTGGAACTCGGTAGTGAGTGTTGCAACCGAGGACAGACAATTTTTTTAGCGCTTCAGCACTTGGCGGTCCCGTTCTGTGAGCTTGTGTGGCCTACCACTTCGTGGCTGAGCCGTTGTTGCTCCTAGAGGTTTCCACTTCACAATAACAGCACGTACAGTTGACCGGGGCAGCTCTAGCAGTGCAGAAATTTGACGAACTGACTTGTTGGAAAGGTGGCATCCTATGATGGTGCAACGTTGAAAGTCAATGAGCTCTTCAGTAAGGCCATTCTACTGCCAATGTTTGTCTATGGAGATTGCATGGTGGTGTGCTCGATTTTATACACCTGTCAGCAACGGGTGTGACTAAAATAGCCAAATCCACTAATTTGAAGGGATGTCTACATACTTTTGTATGTATAGTGTAGTTGCCAGAACAGTGCGGTTCAGGTCACGATAGTATGAAAACGGTATAATAGCTAAGGACGGCCAAACACCAGAATGAAATCCAATCAAATGTTATTTGTCACGTGCCGAATACAACAGGTGTAGACTTTACCCTGAAATGCTTACTTACGAGCCCTTTCCCAACAATGCAGAGTTAAAATGTAAGAGAATTAGAAGAAGAAAAAAAGAATGGTAACACAATAAATAACAATAACGAGGATATATACAAGGAGTACTGGTACTGAGTCAATGTGCAGGGTTATGAGGTAGTTGAGGTAATTGAGGTAATACCGTATGTACATGTGGGTAGGGGTAAAAGTGACTAGGCAGTCAGGATAGATAATAAACAGAGTAGCAGCAGCGTGTGTGTGTTTGAGTGTGCATAGAGTCACTGCAAGGGAGTCCGTGCAAAACAGGGTCAATACAAATAGTCCGGGTAGCCATTTGACTGACTGTTCAGCAGTCTTATGGCTTGTGGGTAGAAGCTGTTCAGGAGCCTTTTGGTCACAGACTTGGCGCTCCAATACTGCTTGCCGTGCGGTAGCAGAGTGAAGTCTATGGCTTGGGTGGCTGGAGTCTTTGACAATTTCCAGGGCCTTCCTCTGACACCGCCTGGTATAGAGGTTCTGGATGGCAGGGAGCTTGGCCCCAATGATGTACTAGGCCGTCCACACTATCCTCTGTAGCACCTTGCGGTTGGATGCCAAGCAGTGATGCAGCCAGTCAAGATGCTCTCAATGGTGCAGCTGTATAACTTTTTATGGATCTGAGGGCCCATGCCAAATCTTTTCAGCCTCCTGAGGGGGAAGTGGCGTTGTCGTGCCTTCTTCACGACTGTGTTGCTGTGTGTGCACAATGTTAATTCCTTAGAGATTTGGACACGGAGGAACTCTCGACCCGCTCCACTACAGCCCCGTCGAAGGGATAAAGACAGGTTATTTTAGACGGGTGTGATATGGTGTGTGGGGGTTTTCTTCTTCTTAACGGTCGTCTGAACACGTCTAATTCGGCCCAATTATCAAATTGGTCTATTATAACCTTTTTCCTGTCTGTCTGCCTGTCATAGGCCTACTCTGTGGAGGCAGTCCAAAAACATTTAAACAAGCATGTCCTGTCAACACTCACTAAACAAACTAGGTTCAACTGCTTTGGTGAGCGATTATCAACAGTATACTTATAGCTTAGTATTGTTTTCTTCTCACCCTCTCTTCCCTTGTTTGGCTCCATCCCACATGTTTCTCCATGTCCTCCATTGAGCTCAGTGGCATCATTCCCCAGTTGTCAGACTCAGACATGGTGTTTCTCTTCCCCCACTTCAAATTCCTTTTGTAGAACCCGGAATTAGGTTTTCTGATTGTGTTTGACATGTACAGTCTATACAAATACCCAGCTGGGAAACTAGCCAACAACCAGTTTCAGTTCTTTCTTTTTTGCTTGTTTGATTTTCTTTGTTTGTATTGTGAAATGATGGTTATCTGGAGGTGAAAAGCCTCTGTGGACCTACTGTGTTTGGTAGGATAGCTCAAGTACAGGCACTATCAAATGTCCCTAAACACACCAAATGCATCAATAGGCATAGTTCAGAACCAGATAAATGTAGTATCAAATGTCCCTAAACACACCAAATGCATCAATAGGCATAGTTCAGAACCAGATAAATGTAGTAACTGAACATTTCTCTTTTTGTCTGTCCAGGTCCTGCCGTAGTTCTGGTCAGTCTCCAGTCTCCTCTCTAAATGGCGATAGCACGCCAGTTTGGATTACTCCTGTGGAAGAACTACCTTCAGCAGGTGGGTGGTGTAGGGAGAACTGACTTCAGCAGGTGGGTGGTGTAGGGAGAACTGACTTCAGCAGGTGGGTGGTGTAGGGAGAACTGACTTCAGCAGGTGGGTGGTGTATGGAGAACTACCTTCAGCAGGTGGGTGGTGTATGGAGAACTACCTTCATTAGGTGAGTGGTGTATGGAAAACTACCTTCATTAGGTGAGTGGTGTATGGAGAACTACCTTCATTAGGTGAGTGGTGTATGGAGAACTACCTTCAGCAGGTGAGAGGTGTATGGAGAACTACCTTCATTAGGTGAGTGGTGTATGGAGAACTACCTTCAGCAGGTGAGAGGTGTATGGAGAACTACCTTCATTAGGTGAGTGGTGTATGGAGAACTACCTTCAGCAGGTGGGGGGTGTATGGAGAACTAACTTCAGCAGGTGAGTGGTGTATGGAGAACCACCTTCAGCAGGTGGGGGGTGTAGGGGATATGAATATAAATGTTCAGGGGGATGCTACAGTTATCCATCTGAATACGATCTATAACTTTATTGTGAGTTGTACTTTGCAGAGAGTGAAATGTGTACAGTACTATTATAATTATTGTTAATAATAATAATACATGGGACTTATATGGTGCTTTTCAAGGACCCAAAGTAGCTTTACAATTATAGAAATGAAAAGAAAAACAACAGAACAGTAGTCAGAACATCAGACTAAACAGAAACATGAATAAAGAGAGGGGTGTGCTCAAAGAAGGGAAAGAGTGTGATGTATCAGTGTATGTGTAGGGTAGGGTTGGGATTTGGATACGAACCCGGTTTAGGTTAAGGGGCGAGATTGGGGTTAGTATACGAAGCCTGTTTAGGTTAAGGGGCGAGATTGGGGTTAGTATACGAAGCCTGTTAGGGGTAAGGGGCGAGATTGGGGTTAGTATACAAAGCCTGTTAGGGGTAAGGGGCGAGATTGGGGTTAGTATACGAAGCCTGTTTGGGGTAAGGGGTGAGATTGGGGTTAGTATACGAAGACTTAGTCAAACCCCTTCACAAATCTGGGAGGGTGGTTGCACAACGAAGCACGCACACACGCGCACACACACACACACACAACAACATCGCACCACAGTTCCTTGTGTTAGTGTGTGTGTAGCTGCTTCCATTTTCTGCTTTACGCCTCTCTTTAAGATTGTTGCTTTACCCTTAACCCACACTCCTGCTGCTCCAGTTGTGGTTGCTAGGACACTCCATTGAGCCCAGGCAGGAAGAGTGTGTCTATCTTGGCCCCATCACAGAGACACTGCAGAGTGCATGTGAGGTTTATACCAGGCAACCAGAGATTGACCCAGAGAGAACTGATCTGTGAGCGTCAGTCTGTATTGAAAAACAATCTAAGAGTAGGTGGAGTAGTAGGAGAGTGCTGATCTAGGATCAGGTAAAACCCTGTCCAGGTAATAGTATTCATTTTTATCTAAAAGGCTAAACTGATTCTATATTAGCACAAGTTTGGAAGTCTATGATGTAAGAGTATAAATGGATACATTGCTTGAAAGTTTGCTCATGTTCTTTTCGCATCCAAAAATAAATAAATTGGTAGGGGTAAATCCATTTGAATTCAATCATAGATGACATTTAAGAAGAATTTCTATATGGCCTAGAATTCAATCTAGGTTTGATCTTGTTTGTTTTGGGTATTGATCCCTCACTATAAAGCGCATGGGGATGTTATTTATTTTCAGAAACTTTTAACCTTCCATTATTTTGGATTTCTCTTTTAGACCGTATACTGTATGTGTATCACACTGTAGGTGTTCTGAGATTACACATGGTCTTCCTTGTATCAGTAGATGGTTTGTTTCCCCTTCATGTTTCGCCAGGGTTGTGTTCAAAATATTGTGCAACGGAAAACAAACTCTTCTTACTGGACCAGTTCAGGTAGTCCTTTCCTGTTTCAATCAGTTTTTTCTGTTTACTCCTGAATGTACACAACCCAGACCTAGACATTAGACGCTAGCTGTACTGTAGCAGGCTGTATAGCTCGTATCTTGTTCAACTGGTTGTGCAGTGATCCCTGTGGACCAGAGTTCATATCACATTTTATTTGTCAATTTTTTTGTAAACATCAGATGTAGACTAACAGTGAAATACTTACTTACAGGCCCTTCCCAACAATTCAGAGAGGAGAAAAAATAGAACATTTATGGAAAAATAATATCACAAGGAATAAATACACAATGATTAACGATAACTTGGCTATTTACACAGGGTACTAGTACCGGGTCGATGTGCAGGATTACGAGGTAATTGAGGTAGATACTGTATGTACATATAACTAGGAATAACGTTACTAGGCAACAGGATAGATCATTAACAGTAGCAGCAACATATGCGATTAGTCAGTGCATAAAGGGTCAATGCAGATAGTCCGGGTAGCAATTGGTTAACTATTTAGCAGTCTTATGGCTTGGGGGTAGAAGCTGTTCAGGGTCCTGTTCGTTCCAGACTTCTGTACCACTTGCCATGCGGTAGCAGAGTGAACAGTGCATGACTTGGGTGGTTGGAGTCTTTGACACCGCTTGGTATAGAGGTCCTGGATGGCAGGGAGCTCGGCCCCAGTGATGTACTGGGCCGTACGCGCTACCCTCTGTAGCGCCTTGAGGTCGGATGCCGAGCAGTTACCATACCAAGCGGTGATGCAGCCAGTCAAGATACTCTCAATGGTGCAGCTGTATAACTTTTTGAGGATCTGAGGGCCCATACCAAATCTTTTCAGCCTTATGCGGGGGAAGAAGCGTTGTCGTGCCTTCTTCACGACTGTGTGGGTGTGTGTGGACCCTGAAAATTCCTCAGTAATGTGGACACAGAGGAACTTGAAGTTCTCGACCTGCTCCACAACAGCCATGTTGATGTGGATGGGGTAGTGCTCGGCCCTCTGTTTCCTTTTAGTCCACGATCAGCTCCTTTTTCTTGCTGACGTTACTGGGCAGCTCGCGGCTGGGTTTCCCTTTGTAATCCATGATAGTTTGCAAGCCCTGCCACATCCGAGGAGCGTCAGAGCCGGCGTAGTAGGATTCGATCTTAGTCCTGTGACCCCAGTACCATCACCAAGGGGACTCAGTGGCCCCATGAAACTGTCTCTTGGATACTGTTTTTCTCTACTGTACACTCTGTATGGCAATGTCTCAGAAATGTCTGTTTAGGTTCAGCCCTGACCTGTGAGAGTGAGATGAGAGCAGCTCCACTGTGATTACTGAACACTGTCCAAGCTGTTGCTTTCTCCAGTCACTGTACAAGGGGTGGCGTTCACATATCTTATGAGCAGAGGAACTTGTGAAATGCACCATATCTCTCCTATGAGCATTCAAATAATTGATGTCTCGACTCATCTGGTCAAATGGCAGCTTGGACATTTCATCCAACATTGTTAAATCCCCCATTGTTTTCTGAAGCTATGGGAATGTACATTACAGTACTTCAAATGGATTGGCTTTTTCAGTCTGAGCCACCTCCGGTGTGTCAGAGGAGGTCATTGAGAAAATTCCTATGCCATAGTAATCACTGTGATTTACTGTCTACTGAGTCCAAGCGTTTGATTTAGATGACGAATGTTCTGTCATTTACAGCTCACTCATCTCTCTCGCTCGCTCTCTCTCTCTCTCTCTCATTTGCTCTCGCATTCTCGCTCTCTCTCTCTCTTGCGCTCTCTTTCGCTTGCTCTCTCGCTCTCCCTCTCTTCTCTCTTTCTAAAACCTTTGCCAATGTTCCTCTACCACTGTAGTTGTTCTCTCCCCCCTACAGAAGCGTCAGATCCTGGTGACTCTCGTGGAGATCGCCCTGCCCCTGTTCTTCGCGGGCATCCTCATTGTACTGCGTCAGCGCGTGCCCTTCAAGGACTACCCCAACGCCACCCTCTACCAGAGCTTCTCTGTGGATGGCCTGCCCAACCCGCTGGACCAGTTCTACCATCACTACCAGTTGGCCTACGTGCCGGGCAACGCCAGTGTGGTGCGGCGGGTGGCGGAGGACGTGCAGCGCAGCCTAGGCCCCGCCATCAGTTCAGGTGAGTAAAGGAGAGAGTGTGAGGGCTGTGGAGAGCCTAGAAATAGAATGGTGACGAGGACGTGGCAGAGTGGAGCTTTTAACCATGGTTGTAGCCATATGGTTCTGATGATCTGATGATGATTGATGATGATGATGTTGAGTATGACTAAAACCTCAGAACACAAGATGATCCTCTGCTGGAAAAAACAATACTGTCTTATCATGAAAACAAGCTCATTTCTGCCAGTTTAAGTGCATCCTACAGTGAGAGGCCATCTCATAGAGAGAAGATGGGACTGGTCTACCAAGTCTTTGTAGCGGTTTGGATCAGAGGCTCCGTCTGTCTGTCCAGCCTGTGTCTGTGTTGTGCTGTGAGGTGACTGGGACCTAATCTCTGTGCTGGTCACTGTCCTGCATGGAGTTGTATCTTATAATGGATACAAAAATTGATGGAAAATGTAATGCAAACCCTAATGCAAATGTCACAGTTTAGTTTGGGTTGCCCAGGTGTAGTCAGTGTGTCATTGTCTCGAACAGAGAACATTATTGCCTTTGTTGAGTTCAATTTCATTTGGGGTTACTTACAGCTTGCCTGTGTGTGCGTGAAAGCTTGTTACTGCATCCTGACCTGTGAAAGATGAACCCCTTAGCTGTTCAGAGGAAGGTTGTATGGCCATACACAACATCAGGACAATCATTTTATTATCACTTAAGTGCAGATTTGTGAGATTCTATAAGCATGGACCTGTAAAGATCATTGGCTATAGTGTTAAAGAAAGCCCGTCACATACAATACTGTTACTGTAATGACCCCATTTTCCCTGCAAAGCAAAGCCCACATTGCCATTCATTGAATTACTAGATTGAATCACACTTTTGTCCCAGTGCCACTGTAGGTCAATGATCTCTTCCTGTGGCATACATTTTGCCAATTACACTCTATGCTAGGCATTATGGGTGGAAGTTTCTGTGACCAGTGGCACAGCTTTGATACTGTAAAGGCAAATCTATTCAATAGGAATCTACTATGTTATAGTTAAGCCTGTGTCACTGCCTTGTATGTTGTTGTACTGTTGTAGGCTGATCTATTCAATAGGAATCTACAAATTTTGTTATAGTGGGGCCTGTAGCCTGTTATAGTAGGGCCTGTAGCCTGTTATAGTGGGGCCTGTAGCCTGTTATAGTGGGCCTGTAGCCTGTTATAGTGGGCCTGTAGCCAGTTATAGTGGGCCTGTAGCCTGTTATAGTGGACCTGTAGCCTGTTATAGTGGGCCTGTAGCCTGTTATAGTGGGCCTGTAGCCTGTTATAGTGGGCCTGTAGCCTGTTATAGTAGGGCCTGTAGCCTGTTATAGTGGGCTCTGTAGCCTGTTATAGTGGGCCTGTAGCCTGTTATAGTGGGCCTGTAACCTGTTATAGTGGTCCTGTAACCTGTTATAGTAGGCCTGTAGCCTGTTATAGTGGGCTCTGTAGCCGTTATTTTGGATAGCATGGCTATGCCTCCATAGGATGACAATGCCCCCATCCACAGGGCACGAGTGGTCACTGAATGGTTTGATGAGCATGAAAACGATGTAAACCATATGCCATGGCCGTCTCAGTCACCAGATCTCAACCCAATAGAACACTTATGGGAGATTCTGGATCAGCGCTTGAGACAGTGTTTTCCACCACCATCAACAAAACTACAAATGATGGAATTTCTTGTGGAAGAATGGTGTCGCATCCCTCTAATAGAGTTCCAGACACTTGTAGAATGGATGCCAAGGCACATTGAAGCTGTTCTGGCTCGTGGTGGCCCAACACCCTATTAAGACACTTTATGTTGGTGTTTCCTGTTACCTGTAGGCTCATCTATGAAATATGGCTGAATGTTGTTGTGCTAGTATAGCGTGTACCACTGCCCTGGTGTTATTGTAGGCTCACATAACTGCCTCAGCTGACCTGAGAATTCTGGTTCTTCCAGAAACGTTTCCTGAGTCCTCAGGCAACATGTAAGGGCCAGCCCTGCCAATCTCTTCACTGTCAGATGGGGAGGCGGGGGAGACGGAGAGGAGCTCACCCCGTCTGGTCCCGCAGGACACATCAACACACACACACAATGGAAGTGCATCTAGGCTGAGCTGCTCCCATAGAGTGCTTGTTTACACTGGTGTGGTTTGGCAGCAGCTTTCATTGAACTGTTTTAAAATGAGAGCGCTTGTATGTGCGTGTGGGCCTGAATATCAATGCTCAAGATAAGGTAAACAGAGTAAGTTGAAATCTATGGGATAGGTAGACAAATTTATAAATAAATGGAAAAGATTGTTTGAGCTGAAGATGTGATATTGTTTGTTTTCCATAACTGGAACACGGGGTGAAATTGAGGCTTATTTCAACACTTCACTGTGTCTATATCATACCACTGTTATATCAGCCTGTTGTGTGTTCAGCTGGCTTTCATATCAGGGTAGTACAGAGTGTGTGTGTGTGTCTCTCTCTCTCTCTCGATGTCAACTGGTAGAATTCACAAGGTTAAAGGGAGAGTCCGGTGTGGGTAGACATGTCATGGGAATTTCTCACTTCAACTAATGTCAATCTCTCTCTCTGTTTGCCCCAACAGTGCGTGGGTTTGAGACGGAGGAGCAGTTTGAGGACTTTGTGAGGAAGGACCCTCTGTCTCGGAAGGTTCTGGCTGCTGTGGTGTTTGAGCACTCCTTTACTCACGATGACGAGTCTCTGCCCCAACAGGTTGGTTTAACAGTGTATTCATATAGTTTGTATTGCACTTACGGCTGACCCCAATTAGTCGACTGGTCGATTATTTGGTCGATTTTTTTTTGTTGAGCTGTAGCAAATATAAATTATATATATTTCTTATGGCACATGAGGCACCTGTCTTATTCGCGCCCATCTCAGTGAAATAATCCATTGCGGAGGCAGAGACTAGTCCATTGCGGAGGCCGCGGGAATGGCGCAGTTCAAGAAGAAGGGGAGTGTCGCTAAGATGCACAATGCACGTCTCTCTCCAGAATGTGCTCTCTCCCTCCAATTTGTGCACATTCATTGTTTCATAACTTCATTGTGTGAATTGTTTGCCTTTGATTGTTAGTGTCTATCAAGCCCCCATTACATATATCACCAGTAGTACATTTACCGTTAATTCCTAAAATTTCTAATCTACAATGTTTGTTTGGTTACAGTAATTTATGTTAATGGATTCAATATATAATTATTCCAGTCTATTACCATTCTCATTGTCGGATGTTTGCAGAGCACACAACCTATGCTACAAGTTTTGGTTTATTTAATTCTATTTATGAGTTTTGTCAATTTAGTCATTGTCTTTTGTTTGGAGCTCTCCAGTCAATGTGGAGTAAGGACGCGCACCTGATTACGCATAGAAGTAGGACTATAGGCTACCTGGCCTGCGCGCAAGTGTAGGCAGACAAATGTGCTCATTTGGGGATCTGATATTATTTCTGATTGGCTTAACACTCAAAGTTATGTTTACTTCACCTCAAACAGCAAGCGAACAAAGTCAATTTCTACATCCATTGAGAATGAAAATAGTTCCTCGATGTATTTGAAAAATTGTTCCAGCTCTATCCCTTTCAATAATCACTGTGTGAAAGGGAAAAATGTAATGTTCTGATCCAGTGGAAATGTCATAAAATAGGCTTACCTGGTTACTTCTTATCCCTTGCGCAAATAGCCTGCAAATAGCCTACAGCTGTGTCTGTCCCGAGCTCCCTGGGGCAGGAAACTCTGAGGGCCCAGAATATTTTATACAAAATTGCAAGTTTGCTAGCTTCGGGCCAGTCCCAAGTTAATAGTTGTAAACCATAACTGGCATGCAGATTGGTAGAAATAGTAAGATAAATTGTCATTCCACATGAGAAAGGTTACCAATTCCTTGTGTAGACTATTACCGGAAACTTCAGGAGAGTAAGGGCAGAATCTGCGAAAGCCAGCAGTAGTGGGAGGAGGATGGTCAGGTTACGTTTTTTTTCTTCTTTTTTATCTTGATGTCTTGCTCCCTCTTGAGTAAGTTGTGTCTTATTTCATCAAAGTGTGCTTAAAGCATCAGACAAGCTCAATGTACAGTCGTGGTCAAAAGTTTTGAGAATGACACAAATATACATTTTCACAAAGTCTGCTTCCTCAGTTTTTATGATGGCAATTTGCATATACTCCAGAATGTTATGAAGAGTGATCAGATTAATTGCAATTAATTGCAAAGTCCCTCTTTGCCATGAAAATGAACTTAATCCCAAAAAAACATTTCCACTGCATTTCAGCCCTGCCACAAAAGGACCAGCTGACATCATGTCAGTGATTCTCTCGTTAACACAGGTGAGAGTGTTGACGAGGACAAGGCTGGAGATCACTCTGTCATGCTGATTGAGTTAGAATAACAGACTGGAAGGGTGGTGCTTGAAATCATTGTTATTCCTCTGTTAACCATGGTTACCTGAAAGGAAACACGTGCCATCATCATTGCTTTGCACAAAAAGGGCTTCACAGGCAAGGATATTGCTGCTAGTAAGATTGCACCTAAATCAACCATTTATCGGATCATCAAGAACTTCAAGGAGAGAGGTTCAATTGTTGTGAAGAAGGCTTCAGGGCGCCCAAGAAATTCCAGCAAGCGCCAGGACCTTCTCCTAAAGTTGATTCAGCTGTGGGATCGGGGCACCACCAGTGCAGAGCTTGCTCTGGAATGGCAGCAGGCAGGTGTGAGTGCATCGCACGCACAGTGAGGCAAAGACTTTTGGAGGATGGCCTGGTGTCAAGAAGGGCAGCGAGGAAGCCACTTCTCTCCAGGAAAAACATCAGGGACAGACTGATATTCTGCAAAAGGTACAGGGATTGGACTGCTGAAGACTGGGGTAAAGTCATTTTCTCTGATGAATCCCCTTTCTGATTGTTTAGGGCATCCGGAAAAAAGCTTGTCCGGAGAAGACAAGGTGAGCGCTACCATCAGTCCTGTGTCATGCCAACAGTAAAGCATCCTGAGACCATTCATGTGTGGGGTTGCTTCTCAGCCAAGGGAGTGGGCTCACTCATAATTTTGCCTAAGAACACAGCCATGAATAAAGAATGGTACCAACACATCCTCCGAGAGCAACTTCTCCCAACCATCCAAGAACAGTTTGGTGACGAACAATGTCTTTTCCAGCATGATGGAGCACCTTGCCATAAGGCAAAAGTGATGACTAACTGGCTCGGGGAACAAAACATTGACATTTTGGGTCTATGGCCAGGAAACTCCCCAGACCTTAATCCCATTGAGAACTTGTGGTCAATCCTCAAGAGGTGGGTGGACAAACAAAAACCCACAAACTCCAAGCATTGATTATGCAAGAATGGGCTGCCATCAGTCAGAATGTGGCCTAGAAGTTAATTGACAGCATGCCAGGGCGGATTGCAGAGGTCTTGAAAAAGAAGGGTCAACACTGCAAATATGAACTCTTTGCATAAACTTAATGTAATGGTCAATAAAAGCCTTTGACACTTATGGAATACTTGTAATTATACTTCAGTATACCATAGTAACATCTGACAAAAATATCTAAAAACACTGAAGCAGCGAACTTTGTGAAGACCAATACTTGTGTCATTCTCAAAACTTTTGACCACGACTGTATATAGTTGATTTTATTCAAACACATACGGTGTGTCTATATATAGAAAAATACAATCGATTGGTCAAAAGAACAGACTACTTTCGGTCGACTAAGATGTTTTTTAGTCTGGGACAGCCCTACATTTTGCACTGTATGCCTGCCCGTTTCCTAACAAACCAATAAACTGTGTCTTAGTTTGTTCATTCATCATTGATGAAGGAGATATGCAGGCTTCAAGACTGGGAAGGGAAGGGGTGAGGAAACGGGCAAGAAGGTAGAGGGGATGGGGTGGAGGAGATTCATGGCAGTGAGCGTATTTGGGGGAATTGGGAAAGTCTCTTATCTGAATCCTGTCCTTGCTGGATAGAGGGGGAAGACCTACCCTCTGAACCACGTGGATGTGGGGTTGATAGACAGGGAACACATGCATTTATTACAGTATGTTAGTGACCAGTCACACTGGCTGGACAGCTTCACTGTACTTGAACCTAGGGTGACCACATTTAAAATGCCCAAATGCGGGACAACGGTATGATTTTGCGGGTCATTCGTGGGACAGTGTAGCCTACACTTGAATAGTTTTTCCCAAGTTACACGCACACAAATCTCCCTACTGCTGCACCGAGCAGTAATACCAAGAAGTAGAGGCGAGAGCACCGCGGGCTACGGAGCGAGCTAATTGAAGTGTACCTTGCCTACTGTTTTTCCTCAAGCAAAATGTTGTGATGCATAAACGAGAGACCACTTGCATGGCAGTTTTATGGAAATCTGGGAATATATGGTCAAGGAAACATTTCAGGTTGGTCTCAGGAAATGTAAAACAGTTAGGAGGAGAGACTTTTAAAATGGGATTGAGTGAAGTAGTAGCAAATATGTTGAGCAACTAATGAGCATGAAGAGCCTCACAAGTTTGACAAAATGACCTTATATCTTTCAGTCTAATATGGCTATTTACTTACTTTTGTAGCTCTTCGTTAGATGCACGCACACTTTTTGTAAGTAGTTAACGATCCGGTACATGTGGTTACCCTACTTGAATCTTGAACCCTGAATCAGCTCTTTGTTTACAAATGAAAGCATCTGGTTCTCACTGACAGTATTATTGCCACTCATTCAAATACTTTAATCCTGGAGTCACCTGCAGTCCAGCCAAGTCCTTGACGTGCTAACATTTAACCACACTTAGTATTTCCTCCTGGTTGAAGAGGCTATACAGAAGTTTTGCCTCTGGGGGTGCTCTTGAGCCAAAAGGGGTCCCCTATAGAGACAGAAATATTCTACAGAAATGACCTCATTGGACAGAAAGCGGCAGACCTCGTCACACCCATTTAGGTGCACCAAAAGCTAAAGTTCCACAGTGTATTTTTAACCTGTGCAGCAGGAATGTCCTGCTGGAAGGAAATCAGGAAAAAGAGACAACAGAATTCCCTGGCTGGGTTGATACTGTTAAATCTGCATAGGGAGGATGGTGTCTGTCTGAAACAGTAAGTCTATCGCGCTCTCCCAAAAGTTCGGTTGATGAGTAAAACGCTCTGTGTATGCTATCCTGATGCAGTAAAAACAAAAATAGAAAAATGAAGTAAGCTTTATGCAACGTCTTTTTGAGTGCAGACCAATCACACTCTATTGCTTATCTGAAGCAGTTAGTCTGACTGACAGGTTTATGAAGCTGGACCATGTTTAACCTGAGAGAGGCTCACTCACAGCCCGCTCTGAGGGGTGGATGGACCATGTTTAACCTGAGAGAGGCTCACTCACAGCCCGCTCTGAGGGGTGGATGGACCATGTTTAACCTGAGAGAGGCTCACTCACAGCCCGCTCTGATGGGTGGATGGACCATGTTTAACCTGAGAGAGGCTCACTCACAGCCCGCTCTGAGGGGTGGATGGACCATGTTTAACCTGAGAGAGGCTCACTCACAGCCCGCTCTGAGGGGTGGATGGACCATGTTTAACCTGAGAGAGGCTCACTCACAGCCCGCTCTGAGGGGTGGATGGACCATGTTTAACCTGAGAGAGGCTCACTCACAGCCCGCTCTGAGGGGTGGATGGACCATGTTTAACCTGAGAGAGGCTCACTCACAGCCCGCTCTGAGGGGTGGATGGACCATGTTTAACCTGAGAGAGGCTCACTCACAGCCCGCTCTGAGGGGTGGATGGACCATGTTTAACCTGAGAGAGGCTCACTCACAGCCCGCTCTGAGGGGTGGATGGACCATGTTTAACCTGAGAGAGGCTCACTCACAGCCCGCTCTGAGGGGTGGATGGACCATGTTTAACCTGAGAGAGGCTCACTCACAGCCCGCTCTGAGGGGGTGGATGGACCATGTTTAACCTGAGAGAGGCTCACTCACAGCCCGCTCTGAGGGGTGGATGGACCATGTTTAACCTGAGAGAGTCTCACTCACAGCCCGCTCTGATGGGTGGATGGAGAGCTTGGTTGTGTCCCAAAATGGCACCCTATTCCCTATATAGTGCACTACTTTAGACCAGGGCCCGTTGGGAGATTAATTGCAGTGTGTCTTGTCTTCTTTTCTCTCTCTCATTCTCCCTCTCTCTCTGCCTCTTTTCATCTGTCTTTTAGCGAGACCTGTGGTCAGTCAGTCATGGGCAGACTGAGCTGATAGCTTGGTGATCTCAGGCCCAGCGTCTGTCTGTCTGTCTGTCTGTCTGTCTGTCTGACAAAGGGGGTGTCTGTTGTCTGTCTGTCTGTCTGTCTGTCTGAGGAGTACAGAGAGAGGGTGTGTTGTCTGTGTCTGTCTGTCTGTTGTGTGTTGAGGAGTCAGAGAGAGGGTGTGTCTGTCGTTTTGTTGTTGTTGTTGTCTGGGAGTACGAGAGAGGGTGTGTCTGTCTGTCTGTGTCATAGTGGAATGTGGTGGTGCTTAGGTGTGGGGTGGGCAGAGAGGTAGATGGTGGTGGATCAATATACACTACTGTTCAAAAGTTTGGGGTCACTTAGAAATGTCCTTGTTTTCGAAAGAAAAGCAATTTTTTTGTCCATTAAAATAACATCAAATTGATCAGAAATACAGTGTAGACATTGTTAATGTTGTGAATGGCTATTGTAGCTGGAAACTGATGATTTTTAATGGAATATCTACAGAGGCCCATTATCAGCAACCATCAGTCCTGTGTTCCAATGGCACGTTGTGTTTGCTAATCCAAGTTTATCATTTTAAAAGGCTAATTGATCATTAGAAAACCCTTTTGCAATTATGTTAGCACAGCTGAAAACTGTTGTGCTGATTAAAGAAGCAATAAAACTGGCCTTCTTGAGACTAGCTGAGCATCTGGAGCATCAGCAATTATGGGTTCGATTACAGGATCAAAATGGCCAAAAACAAAGAACTTTCTTCTGAAACTCGTCAGTCTATTCTTGTTCTGAGAAATTAAGGCTATTCCATGCGAGAAATTACCAAGAAACTGAAGATCTCGTACAACGCTGTGTACTACTCCCTTCACAGAACAGCGCAAACTGGCTCTAACCAGAATCGAAAGAGGAGTGGGAGTAAAAAAATAATTTTGTAAAGTATAAAAATGCGCTGCAATTTTTCAATAAAATAAACTGCTGTTCCAATTGCGTCCACTGGATGGCGCAATAGCAATAGTTCTGTGATCTGTGAAACAGTTCTGTTAATCACTGAGGCATTGTGTGTTCTTTGTCCTCAGAACTTTCAAATAACTTGAGGTGTTTTATGATTAATAGTGATCTTGTGCTTTTGGACACTGTCCTCAGGCTCCAGCTTTATGTTTATATGTTTTTATGTTGATGTGCTATTGTTTTTAATTGATTTTATTTTATTTGTATATTTAACCTATTCTTGACTCTGTGGTTCTTGCACTTGTTTGGGGAACAGGATTTCATTATTTTTATCTACATTTCTGCCTGAGAAATGACACCCTGATATAGATCTGTGAAACAGTTCTGTTAATCACTGAGGGATTGTGTGTTTGTGTGTTCTTTTTCTTTAGAATTTTCAAATAAACTTGACGTGTTTTATGATTAATAGTGATGTTGTGCTTGTACTATTTTGGACACACTGTCCTCAGGCTCCAGCTTTATGTTGTATGTTGATCGTATTAAAACAAAGAAAACAATCTGAAGTTGTTGTTTTTAAGTTATATATACCATGATTTTTTCCGGTCCGGCCCACTTGGGAATAGATTTTCCTCCATGTGGCCCCTGAGCTAAAATGAGTTTGACACCCCTGCATTAGAATGTCTAGTTTGAGAAACAGATGCCTCACAGGTCCTCAACTGGCAGCTTCATTAAATAGTACCCGCAAAAACGCCAGTCTCAACGCCGACAGTGAAGAGGCGACTTTGGGATGCTGACCTTCTAGGCAGATTTGCAAAGAAAAAGCCATATCTCAGACTGGCCAATAAAAATAAAAGATTAAGATGGGCAAAAGAACACAGACACTGGACAGAGGAAGATTGGGGGAAAAAAAGTGTTATGGACAGACAAATCGAAGTTTGAGGTGTTCGGATCACAAAAAACAATATTTGTGAGACGCAGACCAAATGAAAAGATGCTGGAGGAGTGCTTGATGCCATCTGTCAAGCATGGTGGAGGCAATGTGATGGTCTGGGGGTGCTTTGGTGGTGGTAAAGTGGGAGATTTGTACAGGGTAAAAGGGATCTTGAAGAAGGAAGGCTATCACTCCATTTTGCAACGACATGCAATACCCTGTGGATGGCGCTTGATTGGAGCCAATTTCCTCCTACAACAAGACAATGACCTAAAGCACAGCTCCAAACTATGCAAGAACTATTTAGGGAAGAATCAGTCAGCTGGTGTTCTTTCTATAATGGAGTGGCCAGCACAGTTACCGGATCTCAACCCTATTGAGCTGTTGTGGGTGCAGCTTGACCGTATGGTATGTAAGAAGTGCCCATCAAGTCAATCCAACTTGTGGGAGGTGCTTCAGGAAGCATGGGGGGAAATCTCTTCAGATTACCTCAACAAATTGACAACTAGAATGCCAAAGGTCTACAAGGCTGTAATTGCTGCAAATGGAGGATTCTTTGACGAAAGCAAAGTTTGAAGGACCATTATTATTTCTATTAAAAATCATTATTTCCAATTCAAACTCATTTCATGTATGTTTTCATGTAAAACAAGGACATTTCTAATTGACCCCAAACTTTTGAACGGTAGTGTACATCAACTGACCTTTCACATCTACAAAAAGAAAATATACTCTACCAGTTGTTCATAATGTCTTTCTCTTTTTTACTCTCCCTCCCTCCCTCTCTTCCTCTCCTCCTCCTCTTATACCCTACAGGTCAGCTACCACCTGCGGTTCACCTTTAGTCCCCGTAATGCCCCGGCCAAGGAGAAGTCTGAGCTAAACATCAACAATGACTTTGACTGGCACACCCTTAACCTGTTCCCCCTCTTCCAACTTCCCGGTCCCAGGGAGCAGTACGACCTCCAGGGGGGCACGCCCGGTGAGCCCTAACCCTAATTGTAACCCTAAACCTATCCCCTAAGTTTAACATGGCCTTTGTACTCGTGGGGAAGTGGGAAATGTCCCCACGATGGATAATTTTCCTTGTTTTACTATCCTTGTCGGGACTTTCAGGGATTTCCGGTACCCACAAGGATAAAAATACACACACACACACACAGTCTCAGGATTTATACGTTTGTGTTTGTCTGTTCATATTGCCTGTGTGCATGTTAAGACGGATTACTGATAAGACAGACAGAGCGAAGAGAGAGAGATAGTGAGGGAAAGTGTTGAAAGACAAGGGTGGGGATGGAGGGAGGGAGGGAGGGAAGAAGACGTGGAATGAGTGATAAATTCAGAGCGAGTCAGAGGGAATTGGAGAGAAGTGTGTTAACATATGTTTATGGGTGATTGTCCATTCCAATCATTTCTGTAGTAAAAATATTTTGACTTGGCAATCCTGATTATTTGACAGGGCAGAGGAGCAATATAATATTTATAATATTTAAAAGATAAGTACTGCATTATACATTCACTGGATGAGAACTTGTGTTCATTAGGCACCAAACGGACTGAAACAGGGAGGAACTATCTGGACTGGTCCAATAAGAAATTCTCCTTTTTGTTTTCCATTGCAAAACATTTTCAGTTGTGTGCCCTAATGAACACCACCCTGATCTGTCATCCATGTTGGTTAATGAGACATTATTGACAGTGAATCTTTTCAAGCATAAACACAGTAAATATAGTAAACAACACCAACTGTTTCTGCAGGCTCCTTCGGGAACAGTGGATCAGAGCCAGATACGAGAGGAATGAGTTTGTGTGTGTGGAGAGACAGTAGCTGTCTGAAGCATGACAAACACTTTTTTTTATTTTTTATTAAACGCAACTCTACTTTGCATAAAAGTGTCTCCTAAGTGGCATATACTATATAAAATGTCAAATTCTGTACTCCTACACAGGTGGGTTTAACCAACTGCCGCAGTCAGGTGCACTGTCATTATCTCTTGTGTTCACAGATCACCCACTCGATGGGAGAGCTTTAGCTATTTGTACAGCCCCTTGAAAGATAACCTTTCCTCCCTGCTCCCTCCTTGTTCCCATGGCAACCCTGGCTTTGTGTCACAGGGCCACAGGGTTTGGCTGAGCCCTGTAATCTAGTGATACCCCCTTGTCACACTACCTTTCTGACCCAAACTGTATTTTTCACAGCTTTGCCTTTATCATCAGGAAACTAGATGTTAGTTTTTTTTGTCCATCCACATGGATGCACTTAGTTCTCTCTGATAAATGGTGATAGTGATGGCTCAGGTATTTGTTTTTAGATCTTTTCCAGAAACAATGGTGGTGGTTGCATAACAAGTAGTGTATTATATAGAGAATAGGATGCCATTTGAGATTTGCCCCATCTCTCTGCTCATGGCTCCAGGTCCTCCATCTTTGATCCTGGCCTTTTGATGCCCTTCCTCCTTCCTCTTTGAAGCTATGTCCATATTCTGACTCCCGGAAGAGGAAGAGATGATTAACGAGGGATGAGAACAGGAGAGATGGCGTTCTGGTGTCCTCTACTGAGCCAGACCTTTGATCTAAAATTAAGTGGCTGTGTTAATGTGTCTCTAATGGGAGATATCAGGGTCATGTTCATTAAAGCACACAATGGAAAACGTTTATGAAAATGTTCCATTCTTATTGGTGTTTCAGTGTTTTTATCTTTTTTTAAATCTTTTTTTTGTGTGTGCTTAATGAACATGGCCCAAGGCTCGCCTAGAGGACACCATTCCAGTCTACATGATAATTACCACAAAGAGTTTCAGTCAGAATACATGATTTTTAAATATAGATACAATTTAAAAAGGGTTCATCATTACTGAGGCCTAGCTCCTGCCTCTTAATGCCAGTTATCCCTTCATCAGTTCAGATTGTTCAGTGAATAGCTGTTGTCATCATTTTCAGATCAGCATATGTTAATATGAACTTTTGGTGGGGTGAAGGAATGATCTGGTAAAAAGGTCAGATAATGAGTCATAATTTCCTGTTTATCTCCATGGTAATGGAAGAGTGTCATACTTAGAACCAGATGTTTTTTCCCACCAAAATATGACATGAACAGGAAAAACAATAGGCCCTAGGGATAGGCTCTAACTAGGGCTCCGAGTTTTGCCAGGTCAAGTCACGTGGTCAGGAAAAACTTGTGTCCGTGTCATCATGACTTGTGTCCGTGTCGCCATGACTTGTGTCCGTGTCGTCATGGCTTGTCAGTGTCGTCATGACTTGTGTCCGTGTCGTCATGACTTGTGTCCGTGTCGTCATGGCTTGTCAGTGTCGTCATGACTTGTGTCCGTGTCGCCATGACTTGTGTCCGTGTCGCCATGACTTGTGTCCGTGTCGCCATGACTTGTGTCCGTGTCGTCATGACTTGTGTCCGTGTCGTCATGGCTTGTCAGTGTCATCATGACTTGTGTTTGACAACATTGTCAGGAGACTGATGAAAGAAACTCCCTAGGCTCCAGCCCATGCTTGCACTGATCCATAGGAAGGAATGCACAAGGGCCCACATTGTTAGAATTGAGACGCAGTTATTCTAACATAACCTGGCTCCTCTCCATAGGTTACTTCCGCGAGGGCTTCCTGGCGGTGCAGCATGCGGTCAACCGGGCCATCATGCGTTCCTATAACAGCACGGGAGCAGCCTGGCTCCTCTCCCGCACCCGGGTGGTCCTCCGCCGGTTCCCCTTCCCACCGTTCATCTACGACGTGTTCATACTGGCCATCCAGAACCAGCTGCCCCTCCTCCTGGTGCTCAGCCTCACCTACACCTCCCTGAACATCGTGAGGGCCGTGGTGCAGGAGAAGGAGAGGAAGCTCAAGGTGGGTGAAGGGGTGAGGTGGTGGATTACCTGTCTGTCAATCAAGCAAACTGTTAATCTCACTCTACTCACTCTCTACAGGAGTACATGCGGATGATGGGCCTCAGTAACTGGCTGCACTGGATGGCCTGGTTCCTCATGTTCTTCCTCTTCCTCTCCATCTCCATGTTCTTCGTCACGCTGCTCTTCTGCATCAAGGTGAGTTTACACTTTACATAACTGTTATGTTACAAAACAAAAACACTTCACTAGTTTTTTTCTTTCTATTGCTTAGAGAAGGGGCATGATTCTAAATTGTCAATTGTTTTTTCAACTGTTCACCTCTTGACTAACGAGGTCACGTCAATCAAGAGAATGTCTCTGACTAGCAGTACCTGTCTGAATAAGGTTGATATAATAAAGCTAATGTGTTCATTAGGCACTAAACGAAAGAAAACCATCTGAAACATGGAAGGACTACCTGAAATTGTCCAATAAGAAATGCTTGTTTTCGTTTTGTGTTGCAAAAGGTTTTCCTACGTTTTGCTACAGTGTGCCCTAATGAACCCAAACCAAGGTGTCGGTGTCAAATACAGTGTGTTTAGTATTGATGATGATAATGATGTTCCTTCCTGTCCTGGCCTTTTCTAGGTCAGCCCTAATGGAGCTGTGTTGACCTATAGTGACCCCACCCTGGTATTAGTCTTCCTGCTCGTCTTCGCCGTGGCAACCATCAACTTCAGCTTCATGATCAGTGCCTTCTTCTCAAGAGGTGTGTGTGTGTGTCTCAAGAGGTTTGATAGTGTGTGTCTCAAGAGGTGTGTGTGTGTGTCTCGAGGTTTGTTAGTGTGTGTCTCAAGATGTCTGTCTGTCTATCCATTCTTCTGTCTGTCTGTTTATTCATGGTTTTCTAAAACCTTAGCTGTTCTCTGCTATCTGAGAGATGCACCATTGTGTATAGTATGTTCTGTTCAATGTACTGTAGGTCATATTATTTGACTCTCCTGTGGTTGTTAGTCTTTCCTCTCTGAGTGAACAGCAGTAAACCAGCTCCATCAATCATTGGAGCCTGGAAGATGGTCAATCAAATGTCATTTCAGCTTCATGGAATAATAGAACAATCAGTCAGCGTGACGAACTGGAACAAAGGGGAGAGGAGATGTGGTGAAAAACATGTATGTGAACATGTTTGTGTTTTGCAGCGAATACGCTTGCTTGGGCGTTTTAGAAGAATGAATTATTTATGTTATAATCTAAGGCGATTGATGCTATATGATACATTACATTTCCAGTTCTACACATCCTGGGTCTTGAGCTAATGTAGGCTCGGCACAATGCGGATGTTGATTTCTTAGCCCTGCTGGTGTGGTCAGAGTTGTGCTGTACTGTAATGATGACTTGTGAGGTCAGCAGACAGTCATGTCAACAAGTCTACGTACTGACTTTTACAGAGGCTGTTTGGTTGTTTATGTCCACCGTTGTCAGGGTCCAGAAAGGCACACTGTAGCAAAACGTTTCAAAACGTAAAACAAAAATATGTGTTTCTTATTGGACAAGTTCAGATGGTACCTCCTCATTTCACTCAGTTTGGGGAGGTTTTCTTCTGTTTTGTGCCTACTGAACACGACCGAGGATTAAAGCACAGCCAATCACACACAGCCAATCACACACCGGCTCATTTGGTTATTGCTAATATAATACCCTCACACAAAAAGGAAATTGTGATTTATTAAGTGGCCTTCAGTTGATTACACTTGATAGTCCTTTATCATTTCTCCTTCTATACTTTCTTATCTTTTCGAACAAAAAAGTCCAGTCCAGACCCTCCAATTTCTCCAAATCGTTCTTTAACAAAAGAGTGCAGATAGAGATTAAAATGATCTGTGATTGTGTTCAAGGCCATTTTGGACTCTGGTGTAATCAGGCAAGCTGTTATTTACTCCCAGCAGTCATACAATTTCTGTCAGGGTTTGGCTTTTAAAAGAGTAGCTGAAAGCTTAGCTAATTAAAATCTTGAAATTGCGTCTGATTGCAGTGTAAATTATATGTATCTTCTTTGAGCCTATTGGTTGGGTGTGTGACATACAGTATGATGTCATTATTAGAGTAGAGTGAGAAAGGGCTTTTAGCTGGTTAGGTGAGTGGGTACTCCCATTCAGACAGGCTCCTCAGCATGACTTGGCAAAGAGTGCTTCATTTAAATTCAGGAAGCAAACTGAAACATTATTTCTTAATTGCTTTTTGCTTCTTGCTGGTAGTAATGGAGGAATCAACCAGGCCTGAACGTTGGGGTCCACTGGGGACTGGATCAGGGGCTGATATGGAAGGAGCGCCCCTTTGTGGGCTGTAGAGTCTGAGGTTTTTAGTGTCTTGCGTTTAGAGATGAGGCATTTCTTCCTTTGTCTTTCTTTCTCCCTGTCTCTGTCTCCGCACTCGCTCTCGCCTAATTTATTTATATTTGCTACCACTCTCCCCCATTTGTCAGGAAAAGGTAGAGTAGCTCATATCCCCTTCTCTCTCCACCTCTCCTCTCTCTTTCTCCCTCTCCTACTGTCAGGTAGGCACCCTGGGCTCTCTGGGGACTGAATTATTCATGTCCCTAGGTGGGAAAGCAGGTGGAATAGGATTCAAGATGATGAATGTTTTCTGTGAGTAATGTTTCTCTCTTTCTCTCTCTCTCTCTCACTCACTCACTCTCGCTCTGTCTCTCTCTCACTCGCTCGCTCACTCACTCTCTCTCTCTGTCTCTCTCTGAATGTGTGTGTCCGTGAGTGCTAGTCTGAAAGGAATGCAGAATGACGAAGGCCTTGTATATTATCAGGAAGTGTCTTTTGTGTCAGACTGTGAAACTTTCTCTCGGTCTCTCTTGAAGAAGATATTTTATCTCAACAAGGCTAACCTTGATAAATAAAGGTTGAAAGAATCACAGATAACAAATACAGATAGCCTAGCTCTTGTTCAGCAGACGGGCACAGAATAAATATATCCAGTTATCTTAAGATGAATCTTCGACCCTGGCATTGCACACAGAGGACCAATGAATCCCCTGTTCTAACTACCTCTCCCTGGCCCAGAGTTGTCTTCTATGTAATTTTGTAAAACTTCAATTATCAAATCAAATCTAATTTGATTGGTCACATACACATATTTAGCAGATGTTATTGCGGGTGTAGCGAAATACTTGTGTTCCCAACAGTGCAGTAGTATCTAACAATTCACAACAATACACACATCTAAAAGTAAAAGAATGGAATTAAGAAATATATAAATATTAGATTGAGCAATGTCGGAGTGGCATTGACTAAAATACAGTAGAATAGAATACAGTATATACATATGAGATGAGTAAAGCAGTATGTAAACATTATTAAAGTGACTAGTGAGCCATTATTAAAGTGGCCAGTGATTCCAAGTCTATGTATATAGGGCAGCAGCCTCTAAGGTGCAGGGTTGCGTAACTGGGTGGAAGCTGGCTAGTGATGGCTATTTAACAGTCTGATGGCTTTGAGATAGAAGCTGTTTTTCAGTCTCTCTGTCCCAGCTTTGATGCACCTGTACTGACCTCACCTTCTGGATGATAGTGGGGTGAACAGGCCGTGGCTTGGGTGGTTGATCTTTTTGGCCTTCCTGTGACATCGGGTGCTGTAGGTGTCTTGGTAGTTTGCCCCCGGTGATGCATTGGGCAGACCGCACCACCCTCTGGAGAGCCCTGCGGTTGCGGGCGGTGCAGTTACCGTACCAGGCGGTGATACAGCCCAAAATGATGCTCTCAATTGTGCATCTGTAAAAGATTGTGAGGGTTTTAGGGGCCAAGACAATATTATTCAGCCTCCTGAGGTTGAAGAGGCTCTGTTGCGCCTTCTTCACCACACTGTCTGTGTGGGTGGACCATTTTAGATCGTCAGTGATGTGTACGCCGAGGGACTTGAAGCTTTCCACCTTCTCCACTGTGGTCCCATCGATGTGGATAGGGGCGTGCTCCCTCTGCTGTTTCCTGAAGTCCACGATCAGCTCCTTGTTTTGTTGACGTTGAGTGAGAGGTTATTTTCCTGGCACCACTCTCCCAGGGCCCTCACCTCCTCCCTGTAGGCTGTCTCGTTTGTTGTTGGTAATCAGGCCTACTACTGTTGTGTCGTCTGCAAACTTGATGATTGAGTTGGAGGTGTGCGTGGCCACGCAGTCATGGCTGAACAGGGAGTACAGGAGGGGGCTGAGCACGCACCCTTGTGGGGCCCCTGTGTTGAGGATCAATGAAGTGGAGGTGGTGTTTCCTACCTTCACCACCTGGGGGCGGCCCGTCAGGAAGTCCAGGACCCAGTTGCATAGGGCGGGGTTCAGACCCAGGGCCCTGAGCTTAATGATAAGCTTGGAGGGTACTATGGTGTTGAATGCTGAGCTATAGTCAATGAACAGCATTCTTACATAGGTATTCCTCTTGTCCAGGTGGGATAGGGTAGTTTGCAGTATGATGGCGATTGCATCGTCTGTGGCTCTATTGGGGCGGTAAGTTAATTGATGTGGGTCTAGGGTGTCAGGTAAGGTGGAGGTGATATGATCCTTAACTAGCCTCTCAAAGCACTTCATGATGACAGAAGTGAGTGCTACGGGGCGATAGTCATTTAGTTCAGTTACCTTTGCTTTCTTGGATACAGGAACAATGGTGGACATATTGAAGCAAGTGGGGACACAGACTGGGATAGGGAGAGATTGAATATGTCTGATGAACTCAGTCACCGTATCCGTGTATTCGTCAATGTTATTCTCAGAGGCTACCCAGAACATATTCCAGTCCACATGATCAAAACAATCTTGAAGCATGGATTCCAATTGGTCAGACCAGTGTTGAATAGACCTTAGCACGGGTACTTCCTGTTTGAGTTTCTGCCTATCGGAAGGGAGGAGCAAAATGGAGTCTTGATCAGATTTGCTGAAGTGAGGGCGGGGGAGGGCCTTGTAGGCAATTCGAAAAGTTGAGTAGCAGTGGTCCAATGTTTTCCCAGAGCGAGTGCTACAGTCAATGTGTTGGTAGAACTTCGGTAGCGTTTTCCTCAAATTTGCTTTGTTAAAATCCCCAGCTATAGTTGAAGTCGTAAGTTTACATACACTTAGGTTGGAGTCATTAAAACTCGGTTTTCAACCACTCCACAAATTTCTTGTTAACAAACTATAGTTTTGGCAAGTCGTTAGGACATTGTTTACAGACAGATTATTTCACTGTTTACATACACTAAGTTGACTGTGCCTTTAAACAGCTTGGAAAATTCTAGAAAATGATGTCATGGCTTTAGAAGCTTCTAATAGGCTAATTGACATCATTTGAGTCAATTGGAGGTGTACCTGTGGATGTATTTCAAGGCCTACCTTCAAACTCAGTGCCTCTTTGCTTGACATCATGGGAAAATCAAAAGAAATCAGCCAAGACCTCAGAAAAAAAATGGTAGATCGCCACAAGTCTGGTTCATCCTTGTGAGCAATTTCCAAGCGCCTGAAGGTACCACGTTCATCTGTGCAAACAATAGTACGCAAGTATAAACACCATGGACCACGCTGCCGTCATACCGCTCAGGAAGGAGACGTGTTCTGTCTCCTAGAGATGAATGTACTTTGGTGCGAAAAGTGCAAATCAATCCCAGAACAACAGCAAAGGACCTTGTGAAGATGCTGGAGGAAACAGGTACAAAAGTATCTATATCCACAGTAAAATGTGTCCTATATCGACATAACCTGAAAGGCCGCTCAGCAAGGAAGAAGCCACTGCTCCAAAACCGCCATAAAAGCCAGACTACGGTTTGCAACTGCACATGGGGACAAAGATTGTACTTTTTTGAGAAATGTCCTCTGGTCTGATGAAACAAAAATAGAACTGTTTGGCTATAATGACATTGTTATGTTTGGAGGAAAAAGGGGGTGGCTTGCAAGCCGAAGAACACCATCCCAACCGTGAAGCATGGGGGTGGCAGCATCATGCTGTGGGGGTGCTTTGCTGCAGGAGGGACTGGTGCACTTCACAAAATAGATGGCATCATGCGGAAGGAAAATTATGTGGATATATTGAAGCAACATCTCAAGACATCAGTCAGGAAGTTACAGCTTGGTCGCAAATGGGTCTTCCAAATGGACAATGACCCCAAGCATACTTCCAAAGTTGTGGCAAAATGGCTTAAGGACAACAAAGTCAAGGTATTGGAGTGGTCATCACGAAGCCCTGACCTCAATCCTATAGAAAATGTGTGGGCAGAACTGAAAAAGTGTGTGCGAGCAAGGAGGCCTACAAACCTGACTCAGTTACGCCAGCTCTGTCAGGAGGAATGGGCCAAAATTCACCCAACTTATTGTGGCAAGCTTGTGGAAGGCTACCCAAAAAGTTTGACCCAAGTTAAACAATTTAAAGGCAATGCTACCAAATACTAATTGAGTGTATGTAAACTTCTGACCCACTGGGAATGTGATGAAAGAAAGAAAAGCTGAAATAATTCATTCTCGCTACTATTATTCTGACATTTCACATTCTTAAAATAAAGTGGTGATCCTAACTGACTTAAGACATGGAATTTTTACTAGGATTAAATGTCAGGAATTGTGAAAAACTGAGTTTAAATGTATTTGGCTAAGGTGTATGTAGAATTCCGACTTCTACTGTACAATAAATGCGGCCTCAGGATATGTGGTTTTCAGTTTGCATAAAGTCCAGTGTAGTTCTTTGAGGGCTGTCGTGGTATCGGCTTGAGGGGGAATATACATGGCTGTGACTACAACCGAAGAGAATTCTCTTGGGAGGTAATACGGTCGTCATTTGATTGTGAGGTATTCTAGGTCGGGTGAACAAAAGGATTTGAGTTTCTGTATGTTATCACAATCACACCATGAGTAGTTAATCTTGAAACATACACCCCCGCCTTTCTTCTTCCCGGAGAGTTCTTTATTCCTGTCTGTGTGATGTACTGAGAAACCAGCTGGCTGTATGGACGGGGACAGTATATCCCGAGAGAGCCATGTTTCCGTGAAACAGAGTATGTAACAATCCCTGATGTCTCTCTGGAAGGAGATCCTCGCCCTGAGCTCATCTACTTTATTATCCAGAGACTGAACATTAACGAGTAATATACTCGGAAGCGGTGGATGGTGTGCACGCCTCCTGAGTCGGACTAGAAGTCCACTCCGAATACCTTTTGGAGCAGCCTCTGGAATAAGTTCAATTGCCCTGGAGGGTACGAACAAAGGATCCAATTCGGGAAAGTCGTATTCCTGGTCGAAATGCTGGTGAGTTAGCACCGCTCTGTTATCCAAAAGTTATTTCCAGCTGTATGTAATAACACAAACAAATTCCTGGGCTAAAAATGGAAGAAATAACACACAAAAAAACAAAATACTGCAAAGTTGCTTAGGAGCTAGAAGCAGAGCTGCCATATCTGTCGGCGCCATATTATAAAGATTAATTAATAGTCCAGTGTTTATTTGCTTCAATAACTAAACACAACAAGCGCTTACTAGACAGGCTTCTATTTAAGCCAGGCGTCTATTTCCTTACTAACCCTTTTCCTCCCCCAATCTTCTTCTGATCCACCTCAGACAAACCTTGAAGTTCAACTTTTTGACTTTGCCATTCTGTCTCTCGTTTTGGATCAATCCCAAAATGCCTGGCTGTTGCCTGGGCCGAATTTTGCTCTGCGAATTTGATCACTGCTAGCTTGATTTTGATGTCGTGTTTTCTTATTGATGGTACCATGGCTAGCAACGTTGACAGAATAAAAAAATAAAAAATGACCGTGGGAATATGAGCTATGTCCATGGTAACCGTGTAAACAATTAATTTAGACCCGGCATTTATTTGAAACAGACGTTTATTTGCTGACATGTGCCGGTGCCCGGCTATTAAAAGGGACAGGCGGATATTTGAGACTCAGCGTTTAATTTAAGTTTTACGGTACAGTGAAGTTATGGGTTGGGATTAGGTGCCAGACTAGATAGTTATGGGTTGGGATTAGGTGCCAGACTAGATAGTTATGGGTGTGGATTAGGTGCCAGACTAGATAGTTATGGGTTGGGATTAGGTGCCAGACTAGATAGTTATGGGTTGGGATTAGGTGCCAGACTAGATAGTTATGGGTTGGGATTAGGTGCCAGACTAGATAGTTATGGGTGTGGATTAGGTGCCAGACTAGATAGTTATGGGTTGGGATTAGGTGCCAGACTAGATAGTTATGGGTTGGGATTAGGTGCCAGACTAGATAGTTATGGGTTGGGATTAGGTGCCAGACTAGATAGTTATGGGTTGGGATTAGGTGCCAGACTAGATAGTTATGGGTGTGGATTAGGTGCCAGACTAGATAGTTATGGGTTGGGATTAGGTGCCAGACTAGATAGTTATGGGTTGGGATTAGGTGCCAGACTAGATAGTTATGGGTTGGGATTAGGTGCCAGACTAGATAGTAATGGGTTGAGGTTAGGTGCCAGACTAGATAGTAATGGGTTGAGGTTAGGTGCCAGACTAGATAGTTATGGGTGTGGATTAGGTGCCAGACTAGATAGTTATGGGTTGGGATTAGGTGCCAGACTAGATAGTAATGGGTTGAGGTTAGGTGCCAAACTAGATAGTAATGGGTTGAGGTTAGGTGCCAGACTAGATAGAGATGAAAGGAGTTGATGGGTGAACAGAGGCTAAATACTGCCTTCACATCTAATCTGAAAGGATGGAGGAGGTTATTTTTCTCTTCTCTCTCTTTCTCGTTCTCCAAAGGAACA
The DNA here is from genome assembly GCF_020615455.1 of Coregonus clupeaformis. Classification (NCBI taxonomy): domain Eukaryota; kingdom Metazoa; phylum Chordata; class Actinopteri; order Salmoniformes; family Salmonidae; genus Coregonus; species Coregonus clupeaformis. The sequence goes on along the minus strand of NC_059226.1, from coordinate 21,389,935 downwards.
GATAATGGAGACGTAATAGTTTCTCTGTAGGTTGGCTCCATTCAGGCCTAAAGCAGCACATTGTCAGCCGCCAGTGGGTTTTCACAGGGCCCATCTTTCACATGAACAATGAGGAGCAAGATGAACGTGTTGAGTGATTTCTCTTCTTGCACAATGCATCTCTCCTCTCTGTTTTCTCTCCTCCCTTTCTCCAACCGTTTCCCCCGTCCTTTACTGTCTTCTTGTCTGAAGGTTCTGTAGAAGCTGACGAGCCAACGACAAAAAAGTTTGACAGTAGCTTTAGAAAACACTGATGGTGCAGTGGACCCATGCGTTGTGACTATAGCTCTCCCGACGTTGCGGCGTGTCACAACTTTTCGAGAATCCTATCGGTGTAGACTATTATCATACAGACTTTTCTAAGCATGCAGACCATTCGTATACAGACCTTCTCAAGGCTGTGCCTGTGGGGTCATTAGAGTAATTGCCTGGATGTCGGTGAAGCTGAAGAGAAGTGTTAATTCACACTTTATGTACCCGTCATCACACATCCTCATGCTTCTCACACCTCTTTGTGTGTGTGTGTGTGTGTGTGTGGTTGATGTGTGCCTGCCGAGATGTTGCCTCTGACATGGATGACTAGTGTGACGACAGGAGCTACAGTGGGGGAAAAAAGTATTTAGTCAGCCACCAATTGTGCAAGTTCTCCCACTTAAAAAGATGAGAGAGGCCTGTAATTTTCATCATAGGTACACGTCAACTATGACAGACAAATTGAGAAAAGAAAATCCAGAAAATCACATTGTAGGATTTTTAATGAATTTATTTGCAAATTATGGTGGAAAATAAGTATTTGGTCACCTACAAACAAGCAAGATTTCTGGCTCTCACAGACCTGTAACTTCTTCTTTAAGAGGCTCCTCTGTCCTCCACTTGTTACCTGTATTAATGGCACCTGTTTGAACTTGTTATCAGTATAAAAGACACCTGTCCACAACCTCAAACAGTCACACTCCAAACTCCACTATGGCCAAGACCAAAGAGCTGTCAAAGGACACCAGAAACAAAATTGTAGACCTGCACCAGGCTGGGAAGACTGAATCTGCAATAGGTAAGCAGCTTGGTTTGAAGAAATCAACTGTGGGAGCAATTATTAGGAAATGGAAGACATACAAGACCACTGATAATCTCCCTCGATCTGGGGCTCCACGCAAGATCTCACCCCGTGGGGTCAAAATCATCACAAGAACGGTGAGCAAAAATCCCAGAACCACACGGGGGGACCTAGTGAATGACCGGCAGAGAGCTGGGACCAAAGTAACAAAGTCTACCATCAGTAACACACTACGACACCAGGGACTCAAATTCTGCAGTGCCAGACGTGTCCCCCTGCTTAAGCCAGTACATGTCCAGGCCCGTCTGAAGTTTGCTAGAGTGCATTTGGATGATCCAGAAGAGGATTGGGAGAATGTCATATGGTCAGAAGAAACCAAAATATAACTTTTTGGTAAAAACTCAACTCGTCGTGTTTGGAGGACAAAGAATGCTGAGTTGCATCCAGAGAACACCATACCTACTGTGAAGCATGGGGGTGGAAACATCATGCTTTGGGGCTGTTTTTCTGCAAAGGGACCAGGACGACTGATCCGTGAAAAGGAAAGAATGAATGGGGCCATGTATCGTGAGATTTTGAGTGAAAACCTCCTTCCATCAGCAAGGGCATTGAAGATGAAACGTGGCTGGGTCTTTCAGCATGACAATGATCCCAAACACACCGCCCGGGCAACGAAGGAGTGGCTTCGTAAGAAGCATTTCAAGGTCCTGGAGTGGCCTAGCCAGTCTCCAGATCTCAACCCCATAGAAAATCTTTGGAGGGAGTTGAAAGTCCGTGTTGCCCAGCGACAGCCCCAAAACATCACTACTCTAGAGGAGATCTGCATGGAGGAATGGGCCAAAATACCAGCAACAGTGTGTGAAAACCTTGTGAAGACTTACAGAAAATGTTTGACCTGTGTCATTGCCAACAAAAGGTATATAACAAAGTATTGAGAAACTTTTGTTATTGACCAAATACTTATTTTCCACCATAATTTGCAAATAAATTCATTAAAAATCCTACAATGTGATTTTCTGGATTTTTTATTACAGGCCTCTCTCATCTTTTTAAGTGGGAGAACTTGCACAATTGGTGGCTGACTAAATACTTTTTTTCCCCACTGTATAAAAGCCACAAGTACCACATACTTTTGTTATTCATAAAGTGTTGAGCATTTCCCACAGACTGTCTATTGATTTGGCATCCATTTTGCATCTACACTGTTTCCCCCCCCCCTCCTGACCTTTCCCTCTCAGCTTGTTTAAGGAGATCAGTTTGATCAAGGCCAGCTGCAAAATCACTAATCTTTATCACATAATGAGTAGTTATTTGGTATGCAAGGTGATTTGTAGATCAGTGATTCTGTGCAGTCCGACTGCTATAATCTATCTCAAGCACACTCCGTCTCTCTCCCTCTCCAGCCAACGTGGCGGCGGCGGCGGGAGGCTTCATCTACTTCCTGTCCTACCTGCCGTACCTGTTCCTGTGGCCTCGCTACGACCTGCTTAGCCACGCCCAGAAGGTGTCCGCCTGCCTCATCTCCAATGTGGCCATGGCCATGGGAGCGCAGCTACTGGGCATGTTTGAGGGCAAAGGTGAGCCATGGTTACATGTTAACACACATGCAGCCACATACACACAGAGAGACACACCAATTCCCTCATACCAATGTTGTGTTTAAATACCAACACTCCAATTATGAGTCTTCACAGTTTATGCATTTCACTTTTCTCTACCCAACTTTATTCACTCTCTCCCCTCCCGTCCATCTCCCCCCTTCCCTCAGGCACGGGGATCCAGTGGTGTAACCTGTTTGAGCCGGTGACAGTGGACGATGACTTCTCCCTGGCCCAGGTGCTGGGGCTGCTGCTGCTGGATGCCCTGCTCTATGGTCTGGTGGCCTGGTACGTGGAGGCTGTGTTCCCAGGGGAGTACGGAGTCCCCCTGCCCTGCTACTTCTTCCTACTGGTACGTAGGGGTGGGTGTAGGTTTGGTCTGGGTCTGGGTGGGGGTGGGGGGATTGGTGTGTGTGTGTGTGTGTGTGTGTGTGTGTGTGTGTACAGGAAGGCAGTGTTCCCAGGGGAGTAATATCTACTTAAGACATGAGAAGAGAACTTATCTCTTTTCAATTATATTCACATACAATAACAATCAAAAGGACTACTGGGCCAGAAATAGTGTTTTATGACCTGCATGCTCTGAATTTATTTACTAGAGCCATTAGAGCAGGGGTGTCAAACTCATTCCATGGAGCGCTGAGTGTCTGCGGGTTTTTTTCCCCCCCTTTTAAATTAAGCCCTAAAGAAACAGGTGTGGGAATTCCTAACTGATTAGTGACCTTAGTTCATCAATCAAGTTCAAGGGAGAAGTGAAAACCTGCAGACACTCGGCCCTCTGTGCAATGAGTTTGACACATGCGCATTAGAGCTTTGGCCGTTGACCCGTAGTCTGAGAGGAATGCAGAATGACCCAAGTATTTTTATTAGCAAGAAGTATCAGGAAGTGTATGTTGTGTCAGACAGTGAGAGTGAGTCAGGCTGACTGGCTGGCTGTGTATGAGGACTGGAAACCCAAAATGTTTTGCAATGAATTTGCTATCACAAAAGGGGTCCTCAGCCCAATAAAGTTTGAGAACCCCTGCATTAGGGTTAGGCGGATGTCTTTGATGGTTCCTTTAAGTTCCACTAGGGTTAGGGTTAGACAGATATATTTGATGGTTCCTTTAAAGACATGCTCCAGTACTTTGGCGACTACTAAGTATTTTTTAAACCTCCCGCTTTGGGCTGGAGGTGTCAATGTGTAGTTCATACATGCATAATCTATGCACAGAATTACTGTCTTACCTCAATTAGCCGTGAAATCCCTAGTTTGAAAGAAACTGTTTTTCTAGAAGCTGTGCTGCGCCATTTTCCCTACATTTTCCCCGACGTGGGCCAGCCCCCTAGCAATTTGAGTTCAACCAATGAGCTTCAGAGTGACAGCTAGCAAGAGGCGCACACACAGCAGAGTGAGAGAGAGAGAGCAATGACATGGTGCACATATCTGCTCATATGTGACGTAGAATGCAATTTTCAGGGACCATGAGTGCTACTTTCAGAACTACTGGCTAAAAAGTATACAAAAGTAGGGCTATGGTTAGATGGATGACTTTGATGGTTCCTTTAAGGTCCACTAGAGTTAGGAGAATGTCTGATGGTTTCTTTAAGGTCCACTAGAGTTAGGAGAATGTCTGATGGTTCCTTTAAGGTCCACTAGAGTTAGGAGAATGTCTGATGGTTCCTTTAAGAGGGGAGGGAGATGTTCTTAATAGCCACTTAGCATTAAACAGGCCAGACTAGGATGACTTAGATTGACTACCAGTAAAATAGACTAAGATGATCACATTTTCATTGACTCTCTGCTGGAAGGGAAACGTATTTAATTTGCTGACGTTGCATCCAGTAATGAACAATAGTCTTAGTCAGCATGAGTTGGCTTGATAGAGAGAGAGAGACGAGAATAGACAAGGAAATGACTCTAGACAACTATACAATGCAATGCTTGTATTGTCCATTTCCATGGAAATTCATTTTGTGAGGTCAGCAATACTTTGCAGCAATAGTGCTTATTCCCTCCCTACTCAATTAACCATTCCATAGAGTCCTTTAGATTATTGTAATTGATATGCGAACTGCTTAACAAGAATGGGATGGATAACTAATTAATTAAGCATAAAACAGCCCACCCACATCCCAACCTTAATTTACAGTCACAGCTGTTGTTCTCTTTCAAGAGGGACTTTTTGTTGATTTAGTTTGGTGTGTGTGTGTGTTTCCAAACTCGGTCTTCGGGACCCCAAGGGGTGCACATTTATTTTTTTGCCCTAACACTACACAGCTGATTCAAATAATAAACAAATCATCCAGCTTTGATAATTGGAATCCGCTGTGTAGTGTTAGGGCAAAAACCAAAACGTGCACCCCTTGGGGTCCCGAGGACCGAGTTTGGGAAACGCTGGTGTAGTGTCTTGATAAGGAGCAAAGAGACAGACAGACAGTTTTTCTAACAACTCAATTACTTCCCCATTAGCGGCTGTATAGGGTGGTTTTGTTTTGTTTTGGATGCATTGCCATTGACCTTAGTTTGGGTCTCACTGAATTGTTTTCGATCCAAAGTCCCTGCTATCACACCTGACTCCAATAACCAACTAATCATGATCTTCAGTTTAGAATGCAATTAGTTTAATCAGCTGTGTTTGCTAGGGATGTGGAAAAAGTGTGACACCACTCCGGCCCCCGAGGACTGGAGTTACCCATCCCTGACTAGGTCAAGGTTTACTCCATAGACAAGACCTTTGATAGAGGCATCTTTCTGATACTGACCATAAGGGTACGAGCTGAGGAAAGAGAAGCATTCCACTGATTCTCTCTCTCTCTCTCTCTCTCTCTCTCTCTCTCTCTCTCTCTCTCTCTCTCTCTCTCTCTCTCTCTCTCTCTCTCTCTCTCTCTCTCTCTCTCTCTCTCTCTCTCTCTCTCTCTCTCTCTCTCTCTCTCTCTCTCTCTCTCTCTCTCTCTCTCTCTCTCTCTCTCTCTCTCTCTCTCTCTCTCTCTCTCTCTCTCTCTCTCTCTCTCTCTCTCTCTCTCTCTCTCTCTCTCTCTCTCTCTCTCTCTCTCTCTCTCTCTCTCTCTCTCTCTCTCTCTCTCTCTCTCTCTCTCTCTCTCTCTCTCTCTCTCTCTCTCTCTCTCTCTCTCTCTCTCTCTCTCTCTCTCTCTCTCTCTCTCTCTCTCTCTCTCTCTCTCTCTCTCTCTCTCTCTCTCTCTCTCTCTCTCTCTCTCTCTCTCTCTCTCTCTCTCTCTCTCTCTCTCTCTCTCTCTCTCTCTCTCTCTCTCTCTCTCTCTCTCTCTCTCTCTCTCTCTCTCTCTCTCTCTCTCTCTCTCTCTCTCTCTCTCTCTCTCTCTCTCTCTCTCTCTCTCTCTCTCTCTCTCTCTCTCTCTCTCTCTCTCTCTCTCTCTCTCTCTCTCTCTCTCTCTCTCTCTCTCTCTCTCTCTCTCTCTCTCTCTCTCTCTCTCTCTCTCTCTCTCTCTCTCTCTCTCTCTCTCTCTCCTCCCTCCTCCCTCTCCCCCCAGCCATCCTACTGGTGCAGTAGCCCCCGCATGGCCATGGAGAAGGAAGAGGAGGACGTGGAGAAGGCACTGAAGGGAGAGTTCATCGAGGAGGAGCCAGCCGGCCTGGTCTCAGGAGTCAAGATCAAACACCTGAACAAGGCAAGGTCTTAAATGCAAACTGTCCACCCAGTCCCAAAATCGATCCCTACCCCTCCCCTTGGCTGTAACCCTATGATGTCTTTAGATCTGTAAGGTGGAAGCAACACGGTGGCAGCTCCTCCACTACACTGCTTATACTGTCCAGACCCTTCAGTTCCCTAAGTATAGAAGGTTAGGGCCAAGGAGTTGGGAGCGCATTGGGACTGAGACATCAAGTGGTAGAACACGTTAAAAAAATAAAGAAAGAAACCCCCTTGTAGCTTTACCATTATGGGAGTGTGTGTTTATTTCAAAGTGGTCCTCAACATGTAAAAGAGCATCTCATTTCATATTGTTATGTAATGATAATTTTGAACTAGGCAGGAGGAGATTTTTAGTAAATTTTTAGTAAATTTTCTTCCGTTTGAAGATTAATGAACACAACCCAGGGCTGGGTGGATAAAAAACGTGGCTACATTTGGGAGAAGGAGATGAGGAGAAGGTGATTATGATGCTGGGCCCTTAGACCCAGGGGTGGAGATGGACAATAAAGACCATAATAATGACTTCCCCCAGGGATAGGTTGGTCATTGTAATCATTTATATGTAATGCTTTTAATCCAGGGATAGGTTGGTCATTGTAATCATTTATATGTAATGCTTTTAATCCAGGGATAGGTTGGTCATTGTAATCATTTATATGTAATGCTTTTAATCCAGGGATAGGTTGGTCATTGTAATCATTTATATGTAATGCTTTTAATCCAGGGATAGGTTGGCCATTGTAATCATTTATATGTAATGATTTTAATCCAGGGATAGGTTGGTCATTGTAATCATTTATATGTAATGCTTTTAATCCAGGGATAGGTTGGCCATTGTAATCATTTATATGTAATGCTTTTAATCCAGGGATAGGTTGGCCATTGTAATCATTTATATGTAATGCTTTTAATCCAGGGATAGGTTGGCCATTGTAATCATTTATATGTAATGATTTTAATCCAGGGATAGGTTGGCCATTGTAATCATTTATATGTAATGCTTTTAATCCAGGGATAGGTTGGCCATTGTAATCATTTATATGTAATGATTTTAATCCAGGGATAGGATGGCCATTGTAATCATTTATATGTAATGCTTTTAATCCAGGGATAGGTTGGCCATTGTAATCATTTATATGTAATGATTTTAATCCAGGGATAGGCTGGCCATTGTAATCATTTATATGTAATGCTTTTAATCCAGGGATAGGATGGCCATTGTAATATTTATATGTAATGCTTAATCCAGGGATAGGTGGTCATTGTAATCATTTATATGTAATGCTTTTAATCCAGGGATAGGTTGGTCATTGTAATCATTTATATGTAATGACTTTAATCCAGGGATAGGCTGGCCATTGTAATCATTTATATGTAATGACTTGAATCCAGGGATAGGTAGGCCATTGTAGTCATTTATATGTAATGATTTTAATCCTGCCAGGAGTTCAAAGTGGGTAACAAGACGCGGCAGGCTGTCAAGGACCTGACGGTGAACATGTTCGAGGGCCAGATCACGGTTCTGCTGGGGCACAATGGAGCCGGAAAGACCACAACACTGTCCATGCTGACAGGTGGGACACACGCACACACAGCCATACACATTGCTACTTTTCCCTTGTACAATCTACAGACGGAATTGAAAACAGTGATGATGCTAACAGAACCAAAAGCATAGACAGTCCAGTGTTTTCACTCTCAAACCAAACTCACAATAGGCTTTGTATTGTATAACTCACTCCTTATGTTTCTCTCTGTATCCTCCAGGTCTGTTTCCTCCCAGCAGTGGCAGGGCCTACATTAACGGCTATGACATCTGTCAGGACATGGCTCTGATTCGCCACAGCCTGGGCCTGTGTCCGCAGCACGACGTGCTCTTTGACAACCTCACTGTCCGGGAGCACCTGCTTTTCTACGCACAGGTAAGACATGCAAACACGCACGCAGGCACAGACAGGCGCAGAGACAGACAGGCACAGAGACAGACAGGGGCAGAGACAAACAGGCACAGAGACAGACAGGCGCAGAGACAGACAGGCGCAGAGACAGACAGGCACAGAGACAGTCAGACAGACACCATTCCTTTCCCCTCTACGTTCCTTATCTTCTGTCCTCTTATCGTTCCTTCTAAGTTTACTTTCTCATTTTCACTTCCCCACGCTTTAACTTTTCCTCACATTCCATACTTCCCTTCTTCCCTCTCTCTTGCGCTCTTGCGCTCTTTTTTTTGGTCATTTTAGCAAACGCTCTTATCCAGAGCGACTTACAGTTAGTGAGTGCATATATTTTCATACTGGCCCCCCGTGGGAAATGAACCCACAACCCTGGCGTTGCAAGCGCCATGCTCTACCAACTGAGCTACAGGGGACTACATTACTGAGTACCACTCTTGCGCTCTCTCTCTTATGCGCTCTCTCTTGTGCGTCTCCAGCTGAAGGGGTATTCCTTATGTCTCTCTCTCTCTTCTTCAGCTGAAGGGGTATTCCTTATGTCTCTCTCTCTCTTCTTCAGCTGAAGGGGTATTCCTTATGTCTCTCTCTCTCGTCTTCAGCTGAAGGGGTGTTCCTTATGTCTCTCTCTCTCGTCCCCAGCTGAAGGGGTATTCCCAGGAGAAGATTCCGGCGGAAGTGGACCGGATCATCAGGATCCTGAACCTGGAGGACAAACGGCATTCCCACTCCAAGACGCTGTCAGGTGGGATGAAGAGGAAACTATCCATCGGCATCGGCCTCATCGGAGACTCCAAGGTCAGTATTGGTCTGCGTCCCAAATGGCACCCATTTCCCTATTCAGTGCACTACTATTGACCCAAAGGTATTGTCTCGTCACTCAATTCAAAATGACTTTATTTATCCCAGAGGGGTAGGTAGCATGGCATTGTCAGTGTACAAGCATACAATAATTCCATGAATAAATACATATACACATGCACAGTGCCTTCAGAAAGTATTCACACCCCTTGACTTTTTCCACATTTTGCCAGAATTTAAAATGGATTCAATTGAAATGTTTGTCACTGGCCTACACATTATACACCATAATGTCAGTGGAATTATGTTTTTTTTAAAAATCTGTACAAATTAATAAAAACTCAAAGCTGAAATATCTTGAGTCAATAAGTGTTCAACCCCTTTGTTATGGCAAGCCTAAATACGTTCAGGAGAAAAAATGTGCTTAACAAGTCACATAATAAGTTGCATGGATTCACTCGGTGTACAATAATAGTGTTTAACGGGATTTTTGAATGACTACCTCATCTCTGTACCCAACACATACAATTATCTGTAAGGTCCCTCGGTCGAGCAGTGAATTTCAAACACAGATTCAACCACAAAGACCAGGGAGGTTTTCCAATGCCTCACAAAGAAGGGCACCTATTGGTAGATGGGTAAAAAAAAAAAGCAGACATTGAATATCCCTTGGAGCATGGTGAGGTTATTAATTACACTTTGGATGGTGTATTAATACACCCAGTCACTACAAATATACAGGCATCCTTTGCATCCGTGGTCCTCTGTAGCTCAGCTGGTAGAGCACGGCGCTTGTAACGCCAAGGTAGTGGGTTCGATCCCCGGGACCACCCATACACAAAAAAATAAAAAAAAATATGCACACAATGTAAGTCGCTTTGGATAAAAGCGTCTGCTAAATGGCATATTAAATTTAAATTAAAAATTAATCCTTTCTAACTCAGTTGCCGGAGAGAAAGGAAACTTATCGGATTTCACCACAAGGCCAATGGTGACTTTAAAACAGTTACAGTGTTTAATGGCTGTGATATGAGAAAACTGAGAATGGATCAACAACAATGTAGTTAGTCCACAATACTAACCTAATTGACAGAGTGAAAAGAAGGAAACCTATACAGAATAAAAATATTCCAAAACAGGCATCCTGTTTGCAACAAGGTACTAAAGTGATATTGCAAAAAATCTGGCAAAGAAATTAACCTTTTGTCCTGAATATCAAGTGTCATGTTTGGGGCAAATCCAATACAACACATTACTGAGTACCACTCTCATATTTTCAAGCACAGAGGTGGCTGCATCATGTTATGGGTATGCTTGTAATCGTTAAGGACTGAGGAGTTTTTCAGGATAAAAAGGAAACGTTATGGAGCTAAGCACAGGCAAAATCCTAGAGGAAAACCTGGTTCAGTCTGCTTTCTACCAGAAACTAGGAGATGAATTCACCTTTCAGCAGGACAATAACCTAAAACACAAGGCCAAATCTACACTGGAGTTGCTTACCAAGAAGAAGTGAATGTTCCTGAGTGTCCGAGTTACAGTTTTGAATTAAATCTGCTTGAAAATCTATGGCAAGACCTGAAAATGTTTGTCTCGCAATGATCAACAACCAATTTGACAGAGCTTGAAGAATTTTGAAAAGAATATTGGGCAAATGTTGCACAATCCAGGTGTAGAAAGCTCTTAGAGACTTACCCAGAAAGACTCACAGCTGTAATCGCTGCCAATTGTGCTTCTACAAGGTATTGACTCGGGTGTGAATACTTATGTAAATTATACTTTTCTGTATTTCATTTTCAATACATTTGCAAACATTTCTAAAAACATGTTTTCACTTTGTCAGTATAGGGTATTGTGTGTAGATGGGTGAGAAATCTATGTAATCCATTTTGAATTTGGGCTGTAACACAACAGAATGTGGGATAAGTCAAGGGATATGAATACTTTCTGAAGACACTGTATGTGCAACACACAAGGCTATTTCAACACATTTTACCCCTCTGGCACTTTTTCTGTCCCTTCCCTTCCACCCCCTCCCTCTCTCAATCTCTGTCCATCCATCCCTCCATCTCACGACCCCTCCCCTCCAGGTGGTGATGCTGGATGAGCCCACGTCGGGCATGGACCCGTCGGCGCGACGGGCCACCTGGGACCTGCTCCAGGGCGAGAAACGCGGGCGCACCATCCTGCTGACTACGCACTTCATGGACGAGGCCGACCTGCTGGGGGACCGAATAGCCATCATGGCTGGGGGAGAGCTGCAGTGCTGCGGGTCGCCGCTGTTTCTCAAGAACAAATACGGTGAGAGAAAAGAGTGAGAAAAAGAGGCATGGTAGAGAGGATAAAGGATGGGGCAAAGGGAAGAGAGGAGGGAAGGTAAAATGAACAGGTGTGATGGAGAGGTTGTAGAAAGTGAGAGAAGAGAAAAGAGGTGGAATGGAGTGGTGAAAGGAAATGGGTTGGACAGAATGGGTGAGAAGTGGAAGAGTGCGGAGTGAAGAATACAATACAGAACGTGCTGAATGTGAATAGTGTGAATAACTAGTAGTTGTAGAATGTCTTGAGGTGATAAGAGAATGTTTCAGAGATCTAACTTCATCTTCCTTCTCCTGCGTCTCAGGTGCTGGCTACCACATGGTGATCGTGAAGGACACGCTGTGCAACGTGTCTGAGATCACACGGCTGGTCCACATGTACGTTCCCAATGCCACGCTGGAGAGCAGTGCCGGGGCTGAGCTCTCATACATACTGCCCAAAGAGAGCACCAACAGGTAAGACATACACACACACACACACACACACCTGTATGTCTCTCATTCCCTCCCAACCTAAAATCAATACCCAATCTCACACAGGCTATCAGTGCCGATGGCCACAGCTCTGAGTTTAGTGTGACATACTATTTCTGTCAGTCTATTTTGATGAGCCCAAGTTGGGTCCAATCTGAGGGTGTTGCTACTTGCTACAGTATGATTACAGAGACCTCTACTTCTAGAGGTGAGGGTGATATTTCAAGTAGATATATATAGCTGACGTCCCAAATGGCACCCTATTCCCTATTTAGTGCACTACTTTTGATCACTTTTGACCTGGTGAAAAGTAGTGCACTGAAAAGGGAATAGGGTGCCATTTTGGTCACAGCCATAGTTGTTGGTTTTATCTGTATTGAGTGACTGTTAAGAGGTGGTTTAACGGCCTGAGATGTATCCATAGCTCCCCCATTACACAAGACTGTTTTAGACCCGGGTCTGATTGATCTCTGATGGATCAATGTGTTTACCTCTCCAGGTTTGAGCTGCTGTTTGCAGAGCTGGAGATGAACAGAGAGGAGCTAGGCATCGCCAGCTATGGAGCCTCTGTCACCACCATGGAGGAGGTCTTCCTCAGGTATGGGACCACACACTCATCACAGCTCCCAGGGAGAATACCAGCTAAGTCTGGATCTCTCAACACAGCTCCCAGGGAGAGTACCAGCTATGTCTGGATCTCTCACCACAGCTCCCAGGGAGAATACCAGCTAAGTCTGGATCTCTCACCACAGCTCCCAGGGAGAGTACCAGCTATGTCTGGATCTCTCACCACAGCTCACAGGGAGAGTACCAGCTATGTCTGGATCTCTCACCACAGCTCCCCAGGGAGAGTACCAGCTGTGTCTGGATCTCTCACCACAGCTCCCCAGGGAGAGTACCAGCTATGTCTGGATCTCTCACCACAGCTCCCAGGGGAGAGTACGAGCTATGTCTGGATCTCTCACCACAGCTCCCAGGGAGAGTACCAGCTATGTCTGGATCTCTCACCACAGCTCCCAGGGAGAGTACCAGCTATGTCTGGATCTCTCACCACAGCTCCCAGGGAGAGTACCAGCTATGTCTGGATCTCTCACCACAGCTCCCAGGGAGAGTACCAGCTACGTCTGACCTCTGTGATTGCCAACAAGGGTTTTGCCACCAAGTACTAAGTCATGTTTTGCAGAGGGGTCAAATACTTATTTCCCTCATTAAAATGCAAATCAATTTATAACATTTTTGACATGCGTTTTTCTGGATTATTTTGTTGTTATTCTGTCTCTCACTGTTCAAATAAACCTACCATTACAATTATAGACTGATCATTTCTTTGTCAGTGGGCAAACGTACAAAATCAGCAGGGGATCAAATACTTTTTTCCCTCAATGTACAGTGGGGAGAACAAGTATTTGATACACTGCCGATTTTGCAGGTTTTCCTACTTACAAAGCATGTAGAGGTCTGTCATTTTGATCATAGGTACACTTCAACTGTGAGAGACGGAATCTAAAACAAAAATCCAGAAAATCACATTGTATGATTTTTAAGTAATTCATTTGCATTTTATTGCATGACATAAGTATTTGATACATCAGAAAAGCAGAACTTAATATTTGGGACAGAAACCTTTGTTTGCAATTACAGAGATCATACGTTTCCTGTAGGTCTTGACCAGGTTTGCATACACTGCAGCAGGGATTTTGTCCCACTCCTCCATACAGACCTTCTCCAGATCCTTCAGGTTTCGGGGCTGTCGCTGGGCAATACGGACTTTCAGCTCCCTCCAAAGATTTTCTAATGGGTTCAAGTCTGGAGACTGGCTAGGCCACTCCAGGACCTTGAGATGCTTCTTACGGAGCCACTCCTTAGTTGCCCTGGCTGTGTGTTTTGGGTCGTTGTCATGCTGGAAGACCCAGCCACGACCCATCTTCAATGCTCTTACTGAGGGAAGGAGGTTGTTGGCCAAGATCTCGCGATACATGGCCCCATCCATCCTCCCCTCAATACGGTGCAGTCGTCCTGTCCCCTTTGCAGAAAAGCATCCCCAAAGAATGATGTTTCCACCTCCATGCTTCACGGTTGGGATGGTGTTCTTGGGGTTGTACTCATCCTTCTTCTTCCTCCAAACACGGCGAGTGGAGTTTAGACCAAAAAGCTCTATTTTTGTCTCATCAGACCACATGACCTTCTCCCATTCCTCCTCTGGATCATCCAGATGGTAATTGGCAAACTTCAGACGGGCCTGGACATGCGCTGGCTCGGAGCAGGGGGACCTTGCGTGCGCTGCAGGATTTTAATCCATGACGTCGTAGTGTGTTACTAATGGTTTTCTTTGAGACTGTGGTCCCAGCTCTCTTCAGGTCATTGACCAGGTCCTGCCGTGTAGTTCTGGGCTGATCCCTCACCTTCCTCATGATCATTGATGCCCCCACGAGGTGAGATCTTGCATGGAGCCCCAGACCGAGGGTGATTGACCGTAATCTTGAACTTCTTCCATTTTCTAATAATTGCGCCAACAGTTGTTGCCTTCTCACCAAGCTGCTTGCCTATTGTCCTGTAGCCCATCCCAGCCTTGTGCAGGTCTACAATTTTATCCCTGATGTCCTTACACAGCTCTCTGGTCTTGGCCATTGTGGAGAGGTTGGAGTCTGTTTGATTGAGTGTGTGGACAGGTGTCTTTTGTACAGGTAACGAGTTCAAACAGGTGCAGTTAATACAGGTAATGAGTGGAGAACAGGAGGGCCTTAAAGAAAAACTAACAGGTCTGTGAGAGCCGGAATTCTTACTGGTTGGTAGGTGATCAAATACTTATGTCATGCAATAAAATGCAAATTAATTACTTAAAAATCATACAATGTGATTTTCTGGATTTTTGTTTTAGATTCCGTCTCTCACAGTTGAAGTGTACCTATGATAAAAATTACAGACCTCTACATGCTTTGTAAGTAGGAAAACCTGCAAAATCGGCAGTGTATCAAATACTTGTTCTCCCCACTGTATGTACCTGCAGGCTTTTAAGTGGACACACACACACAAACATACACACACACACCAGTGGCGGTCGGTGCCGTCTAAGATGAGGGTGGATGATTATTTCTATTACAGCATATTGGATGACTGTCATTCATATTCCATTCACCCAGTTCAATGTAACAGCGATAGGTTTAGGCTACTACGTGATACAAAAAATGTCCCTATACCCATCATGAGTTTGCTACAACCTAGCTTATGAATGAACGTTTACAACATAGATGCACGCAGGTCGAGAGAAACATTTAAGGTGACAGACAGTGACACATTCAATACCGCCTTGCACACTCTTGCCTGCATCTAGCTGATCTAGGGTGTAATCATTAGTCTAACAGTTGCAAACAAGAGTTTCTATTGAACAAATTCAGGTATGTCCTTAAGCCATTTTGCCACAACTTTGGAAGTATGCTTGGGGTCATTGTCCATTTGGAAGACCCATTTGCGACCAAGCTTTAACTTCCTGACTCATGTATTGAGATGTTGCTTCAATATATCCACATAATTTTCCTTCCTCATGATGCCATCTATTTTGTGAAGTGCACCAGTCCCGCCGGCAGCAAAGCACCCCAACAGCATGATGCTGTCACCCCCGTGCTTCACGGTTGGGATTGTGTTCTTCGGCTTGCAAGTCTCCCCTTTTTCCTCCAAACATAATGATGGCCAAACAGTTCTATTTTTGTTTCATCAGACCAGAGGACATTTCTCCAAAAAGTACGATCTTTGTCCCCATGTGCAGTTGCAAACCGTAGTCTGTTTTTTTTGGGGCGGTTTTGGAGCAGTGGCTTCTTCCTTGCTGAGCGGCCTTTCAGGTTATGTCGATATAGGACTCATTTTACTGTGGATATAGATACTTTTGTACGTGTTTCCTCCAGCATCTTCACAAGGTCCTTTGCTGTTGTTCTGGGATTGATTTGCACTTTTCGCACCAAAGTACGTTCATCTCTAGGAGATAGAACGCGTCTCCTTCCTGAGCGGTATGACGGCTGCGTGGTCCCATGGTGTTTATACTTGCATACTATTGTTTGTACAGATGAACGTGGTACCTTCAGGCGTTTGGCAATTGCTCCCAAGGATGAACCAGACTTGTGGAGGTCTACACATTTTTTTCCGAGGTCTTGGCTGATTTCGTTTCATTTTCCCATGATGTCAAGCAAAGAGGCACTGAGTTTGAAGGTAGGCCTTGAAATACATCCACAGGTACACCTCCAATTGACTCAAATGATGTCAATTAGCCTAAAGCCATGACATCATTTTCTGGAATTTTCCAAGCAGTTTAAAGGCACAGTCAACTTAGTGTATGTAAACTTCTGACCCACTGGAATTGTGATACAGTGAATTGTAAGTGAAATAATCTGTCTGTAAACAATTGTTGGAAAAATTACTTGTGTCATGCACAAAGTAGATGTCCTAACCGACTATCCTAAAATATAGTCTGCTAAATGACTAAAATGTAAATGTAAATATAGTTTGTTAACAAGAAATTTGAGGAGTGGTTGAAAAACGAGTTTTAATGACTCCAACCTAAGTGTATGTAAACTTCCGACCTCAACTGTAGCTACAATCATGCAGTAACGTTACAGTGTACAGTCAGTAAGCAGTTTAGTACTTGCACCGGCGGGCCCCGGTGGCAATAAATTAGTAAAACCAAAAGCTTACCTTGACTTGGAAGAGTTCCAGTGTTGTTTTGGATAGTCATAGCCAGCTAGCTAACATATCATCCCTCTATTTGAGCAGGGTGTTTGAGTAGGCTTAACTAGCTAGCTGCATTTGCTAGCTAAGTAAGTGAAACTGAAAGTAAAAAAACAAAATGACAATCTCTATCTCTCTCTTGCTTCTCCTTCATCTTTCTCTCTCTTTGAGTCAACTACTCACCACATTTTATGCACTGCAGTGCTAGCTAGCTGTAGCTTATGCTTTCAGTACTAGATTCATTCTCTGATCCTTTGATTGGGTGGACAACATGTCAGTTCATGCTGCGAAAGCTCTGATAGATTAGAGGACATCCTCCGGAAGTTGTCATAATTACTGTGTAAGTCTGTGGAAAGGGGTGAGAACCATGAGCCTCCTAGGTTTTGTATTGAAGTCAATGGACCCAGAGGAGGACGGAAGCTAGCTGTCCTCTGGCTCCACCATGGTGCTACCCTACAGAGTGCTGTTGAGGCTACTGTAGACCTTCATTGCAAAAAAGTGTTTTTATCAATTATTTGGTGACGTGAATATACTTTGTGTATTTGCATCTAAAAAGGATAACTTTTTTTATGTTTTACAATGTTTATTTGTATGAAATTCACAGAGGAGGATGGTCCTCCCCTTCCTCCTCTGAAGAGCCTCCACTGACACCCACACTTATTCCAGTTCTCATCTTCCGCTCAATTACTCCGCATCACCAGCCAGCTGCTTCAGCCTACTTCTGAGCAATTATTTCTGCCTGTGTGTTTAAAGCCTGTTTGTCTGTGTGTGTTTTGGGGGGGGGGTTTAGTACAGTTTGTGTTACTGTCTGTTAGTACAGTTTGTGTGCGTGCACACGTTCTTGTAGGCACGTGTTCTTTCAGTAGGACACAGCTGTAAAGGCTCTAAACAGGATGTAGCAATTACCTCCAAAATGTCTAATTTCAGGCGTCATTATTTTTACATAATGCTGTGGGTCTATCAGTGAGTGTCTCAGTCATTAACCGTATACAAAAGCCTCATTAGTCTATTTGTTTTCAACTACACTAAAAGCCACCATCTTAACACATGTTCAATCTGTTCACACTGGTACATACTGTAGCTGAAGGTGTAACACCATCTAAATTAATCCTATCATTAGTGTTTATTTTTAACTACACTAAAAGCCGCCATCTTAACACGTGTTCAGTCTGTACATACCCTGGCTTGTACATGCTGTAGCTAAAGCCTTAGCCCTACAACATACAGCCTCTTTCCATTATTAATTTCATTCAGCTTTATTCCCACCCTGCTCTTTGAAGGGGTGGACCATCTACATTAGTCCTGTCATTTCAGTTTCTGTTCACATATGCTGAAAGCTACCTAATTTAACACCTGTTCAGACTGTTCTTACCTTGGCTTAGTAATTTCTGCTTCTTTTCATCTTACTACATATGTGGTCTCATGGCCATTATCAATTTCATAGAGCTACTGCAGAGGCCCCTAGTCCATTTTCATTGCTGATCTCTTATAGAACTGTTAGATGAAGCTCCTTGAGAATTTAGCTGTAGATGGAATCAAATGTTGCCGCTCCGTCTCTCTCCTCTACCTGTCTTCTTTGTCTGCCTGTTGAAACAGACAGATGTCTGTCAGGCATTGTGGGAGTGGAGATTGGCTGGCTGAATTCATCATAGATTTGTAACGAACAGAAATTGTGTTCTGGCTATTGTGGTTGTCCAAGCTCCTGTCCATCCCCTCTGAGAGGGAGAAGGCAAGAGAGTTAGCAGGGCTGGAATTACATAAAATGCTCACCATCACCAATAACACACACTTATTAAGTACTCTCCGATGTGCTCCTTTGTTTTGTGTACAATAGACACCCCCCTGGGGTGTGTTCCTGAGTCCTGTGAAGAGATTTCAGCATCAAAATCCCATCTGATTCGCACAGAGTGCTCTCTCCACAAGCCACTTCCTGAACACGATGATTCATCCAATTATGAATTAATGTTTCATGTCTATAAATACGTTTTGTACAAACTGTCAAGATGTCATACAGTACAAAGAAAGGGTCCTACGTTCTTCCGGACCACCTGACATGATTAGGAAAAACTAGTTTCCTGGTCAGATCACATGTTCTGGAAAAACTCAGCATAGTTAATTTAATTTACAGCTGAATTAAATTGTCATAATCTCATAATTTAACACTAGGTATCTAACTACTCTAAATTGTATATTTCCTTATATGTTGTCATGATAAAGCTCAGTTCTGTAGGGTAGCTCAGTAAAATTGTTATAACTAAGTTGTATTCGTCCCTGTGTACTGTCAGACTAGAGAAGTGCACTAAGTTGCATACAGTGCCTTGGGAAAGTATTCTGACCCCTTGACTGTTTCCACATTTTGTTACGTTACAGCCTTATTCTAAAATGGATTAAATAAAGGTCCCCAAGAACACAGTGGCCTCCATCATTCTTAAATGGAAGAAGTTTGGAACCACCAAGACTCTTCCTAGAGCTGGCCGCCCGGCCAAACTGAGCAATAAGGGGAGAAGGGCCTTGGTCAGGGAGGTGACCAAGAACCCGATGTTCACTCTGACAGAGCTCTAGAGTTCCTCTGTGGAGATGGGAGAATTTTCCAGAAGGACAACCATCTCTGCAGCACTCCACCAATCAGGCCTTTATGGTAGAGTGGCCAGATAGAAGCCAGTCCTCAGTAAAAGGCACATGACAGCCCGCTTGGAGTTTGCCAAAATGCACCTAAAGACTCTCAGACCATGAGAAACAAGATTCTCTGGTCTGATGAAAACAAGATTGAACTCTTTGGCCTGAATGCCAAGCGTCATGTCTGGAGGAAACCTGGCACCATTCCTACGGTGAAGCATGGTGGTGGCAGTGTCATGCTGTGGGGATGTTTTTCAGCGGCAGGGACTGGGAGACTAGTCAGGATCGAGGCAAAGATGAACAGAACAAAGTACAGAGAGATCCTTGATGAAAACCTGCTCCAGAGCGCTTAGGACCTCAGACTGGGGTGAAGGTTCACCTTCCAACAGGACAACGACCCTAAGCACACAGCCAAGACAACGCAGGAGTGGCTTCGGGACAAGTCTCTGAATGTCCTTGAGTGGCCCAGCCAGAGCCCGGACTTGAACCCGATCGAAGATTTCTGGAGAGACCTGAAAATAGCTGTGCAGCAACGCTCCCCATCCAACCTGACAGAGCTTGAGAGGATCTGCAGAGAAGAATGGAAGAAACTCCCCAAATACAGGTGTGCCAAGCTTGTAGCATCATACCCAAGAAGACTCAATGCTGTAATCGCTGCCAAAGGTGCTTCAACAAAGTATCCAAGATGGCGTAGTAGTGCGGTCGCTTTTATTCATTGTCCTTGTGTAAATATCCCGTTTCTTGTTTTTTTTGTCTATTTTGTATATATTTCTCAATTTTTACTTTTAATTCTTTAACTTAATATACTTTCCTGCCACCCTCCTCACCCAACGTGGAAAGGATTATATTATTTCTTTATAACTTTCATCAAGAACCTTAAGCTGAAACTAGTGTAGCTGCAACTGAATGGCTACTTGCTATTAGTCACCGTTCGCGTCTTCACCATTGTCCGTGGCCTACACTATCCACCAGCCAGCTCTAGCTCTAGCCTGGACAATTCGTCGGCCAGTCTGCACAGCGTGCTATCGACCCAGAGCTTATTGGATTTTCTGCCGGAAAGCCTATTTTATTGCCTTACCTCCATAACTTGCTAAATTTGCACACTGTATATTATATGTATTTCTGTTGTATTTTTGACTTTGTTTTGTTTTACCCCATATGTAACTCTGTGTTGTTGTTTTTATCGCACTGCTTTGCTTTATCTTGGCCAGGTCGCAGTTGTAAATGAGAACTTGTTCTCAACTGGTTTACCTGGTTAAATAAAAGGTGAAAAAAAATAAAAAAATAAAAAACCTGGTAGGTTCGTTGATAATTTGTGTGAGATTGAGGGCATCTAGTTTAGATTGTAGGATGGCCGGGGTGTTAAGCATATCCCAATTTAGGTCACCAAGCAGTACGAACTCTGAGGATAGATGGGGGGCAATCAATTCACATATGGTGTCCAGGGCACAGCTGGGGGCTGAGGGGGGTCTGTAGCAAGCGGCAACAGTGAGAGATTTATTTCTGGAAAGGTGGATTTTTGAAGTAGAAGCTCAAACTGTTTGGGCACAGACCTGGATAGTGTGATAGACCTCTGCAGGCTATCTCTACAGTAGATTGCAACTCCACCCCCTTTGGCAGTTCTATCTAGACGGAAAATGTTATAGTTGGGGATGGAAATTTCAGAATTTTTGGTGGCCTTCCTAAGCCAGGATTCAGACACTGCTAGAACATCAGGGTTGGCGGAGTGTGCTAACGCAGTGAATAACTCAAACTTAGGAAGGAGGCTTCTGATATTTACGTGCAGAAAACCAAGACTTTTACGGTTACAGAAGTCAACAAATGATAGCTCCTGGGGAGTAGGAGTGATACTGGGGGCTGCAGGGCCTGGGTTAGCCTCTACATCACCAGAGGAACAGAGGAGGACTAGAATAAGGATACGACTAAAGGCTTTAAGAACTGGTCTTCTAGTGCGTTGGGTACATAGAATAAAGGGGGCAGTTCTCCGGGCGTTGTAGAAGAGATTCAGGGCATTATGTACAGAAAAGGATATGGAAGGATATGAGTACAGTTCAGGTAACCCTAATCGTTGGGTAACAATGAAAGAGATCATCACTGAGGCACCCGATTGAGCCGGTCTCGGCGTGTATGAGGGGGGGTGGAACAAAGAAACTATTTGAGGCAGTTTGAGAGGGACTAGGGGTTCTACAGTGAAATTTTATAATAAGAACTAACCCAAACAGCAATAGGCAAGGCATAATTGACATGGGAGAGAGGCATAAAGCAGTCACAGGTGTTATTAGAGAGAGCTAAGACAACAACTGGTAATAGCGATAACGTTTGGGCTAAGGCTAAACAGAATAAACAGGACAGGGTACCGTGTAAAGGAACAGTCCAGCAGGCATCAGCTGTGCAGCTGAGTGATCGTAAGGTCCAGTGAACAGCAATATGTGAGTCCGAGAGCAGTTCAAATTGGTGCTTCAGCACAGCTAGCAGGGAGCAGAGTTGTAGTTTGGCGTGTGCTAGCGGGCCGGGGCTGGCAGATGGATCTTCGTGAGTCGTCGCAATGGGAAGCCTGTTGAAACCACATCAGACGATTTCGTCGGCAAACCAGTCGTGTTGGATCGGCGGGGCTCAGTGTCAACACTAGGAGGTCCCGTCCGGTTGACAGAGAGGTAGATAGCCGGGAGATGGGCCTGAGGCTAGCTCAAGGCTAACTGGTGCTTGCTATAGGGCAATGGTAATTAGCCAACAACAGGTTGCAGCTAGCTAGCTGTTTACGGATTCAAAGGGGGTGACACTCTAGATCCAAACTGTTACAGACCCATATCCATCCTGCCCTGCCTTTCAAAAGTTTTTGAAAGCCAAGTCAACAAACAGATCACCGACCATTTCGAATCCCACCGTACCTTCTCCGCTATGCAATCCGGTTTCGAGCTGGTCGTGGGTGCACTTCAGCCACGCTCAAGGTCCTAAACGATATTATAACCGCGATCGATAATAGACAGTACTGTGCAGCCGTTTTCATTGACCTGGCCAAGGCTTTCGACTCTGTCAACCACCGCATTCTTATTGGCAGACTAAATAGCCTTGGTTTCTCAAATGACTGCCTCGCCTGGTTCACCAACTACTTCTCAGATAGAGTTCAATGTGTCAAATCGGAGGGCCTGTTGTCTGGACCTATGGCAGTCTCTATGGGGGGTGCCACAGGTTCAATTCTTGGGCCGACTCTTTTCTCTGTGTATATCAATGACGTCAGCTCTTGCTGCTGGTGACTCTCAGATCCACCTCTACGCAGACGACACCATTTTTGTATACATCTGGCCCTTCATTGGACACTGTGTTAACAAACCTCCAAACGAAGCTTCAATGCCATACAACACTCCTTCAGTAGCCTCCAACTGCTCTTAAACACTAGTAAAACTAAATGCATGCTCTTCAACCGAACGCTGCTTGCACCCGCCCACCCGACTAGAATCACTACTCTGACGGGTCTGACCTGCAGTATGTGGACAACTACAAATATCTAGGTGTCTGGTTAGACTGTAAACTCTCCTTCCAGACTCACATTAAGGATCTCCAATCCAAAGTTAAATCTAGAATCGGTTTCCTATTTCGCAACAAAGCCTCCTTCACTCATGCTGCCAAACATGCCCTCGTAAAAACCGACTATCTCATCGATCCTTGACTTCAGGCGATGTCATTTACAAAATAGCCTCCAACACTCTACTCAGCAAATTGGATGTAGTCTATCACAGTGCCATCCGTTTTGTCTCCAAAGCCCCATATACTACCCACCACTGTGACCTGTACGCTCTTGTTGGCTGGTCCTCACTACATATTCGTCGCCAAAACCCACTGGCTCCAGGCCATCTATAAATCACTGCTAGCAAATCCCCGCCTTATCTTAGCTCATTGGTCACCATAGCAACACCCACCCGTAGTCTGCGCTCCCAGCAGGTATATCTCACTGGTCATCCCCAAAGCCAACACCTCCTTTTGGCCGCCATTCCTTCCAGTTCTCTGCTGCCAATGACTGGAACAAATTGCAAAAATCTCTGAAGCTGGAGACACTTATCTCCCTCACTAACTTTAAGCATCAGTTGTCAGAGCACCTTACCGATCACTGCACCTGTACACATGCCCATCTGAAATTAGCTCCGCCCAACTACCTCATCCCTATATATGTTATTTATTTTGCTAATTTGTACCCCAGTATCTCTATTTGCACATCATCTCTTGCACATCTATCATTCCAGTGTTAATACTAATTGTAATTATTTTGCACTATAGCCTATTTATTGCCTTACCTCCATAACATGCTACATTTGCACACACTGTATATATATTTATTTCTGTTGTATTTTTGACTTTGTTTTGTTTTACCCCATATGTAACTCTGTGTTGTTGTTTTTATCGCACTGCTTTGCTTTATCTTGGCCAGGTCGCAGTTGTAAATGAGAACTTATTCTCAACTGGTTTACCTGGTTAAATAAAGGTGAAATAAAATAAAAGTAAACGATCTGAATACTTATGTAAATGTGATATTTCATTTTTTCATTTTTACTAAATTAGCCAACATTTAAAAAAACATGTTTTTGCTTTGTCATTATGGGGTATTGTGTGGAGATTGATGAGGGAATAAAACAATTTAATCCATTTTAGAATAAGGCTGTAACGTAACAAAATGTGGAAATAGTCAAGTGGTCTGAATACTTTCCAAAGTTACTGTATGTCCCTTTGTACTGTCAGGCTAGAGAAGTGCACTGAGTTGCATATGTCCCTGTGTACTGTCAGGCTAGAGAAGTGCACTGAGTTGCATATGTCCCTGTGTACTGTCAGGCTAGAGAAGTGCACTGAGTTGCATATGTCCCTGTGTACTGTCAGGCTAGAGAAGTGCACTGAGTTGCATATGTCCCTGTGTACTGTCAGGCTAGAGAAGTGCACTGAGTTGCATATGTCCCTGTGTACTGTCAGGCTAGAGAAGTGCACTGAGTTGCATATGTCCCTGTGTACTGTCAGGCTAGAGAAGTGCACTGAGTTGCATATGTCCCTGTGTACTGTCAGGCTAGAGAAGTGCACTGAGTTGCATATGTCCCTGTGTACTGTCAGGCTAGAGAAGTGCACTGAGTTGCATATGTCCCTGTGTACTGTCAGAATGGTGAAGATAAGTAATAGATACAACATCAACCATATTATAATGTTTGTATTTCCTTGTGTGTGTCCTCAGAGTGGGGAAGCTGTTGGTCTCTAGCCTGGACATCCAGGGTTAGGGTTAGATATAATGCTACTGTACTAAGCTGTACATTCCTGTGTATTCCCAGAGTGGGGAAGCTGGTGGATTCTAGCCTGGACATCCAGGCCATCCAGCTGCCGGCGCTGCAGTACCAACACGAGAGACGCTCCCACGACTGGACCTTGGACGACGCCAGCAGCTACAGCGCCATGACCGACGTTACCGACTTCACTGACAGCGGCACGCTCATCTCCGAGGACTGCTCCAACATCAAGCTCAACACAGGGGTGAGAGAGGATAGTTTTTGGTGTGGATTCAGGCAGAAAGTAAGCTGAATGTCAATATAGAAGGTTGCCTGTTAACACATCTTCTCTTTCTGTCATCAATATGGTTTATTAATAGGAAAGTTTAGGAGCTTACAAAATATAGGAACATACTGTATTAAATCACAGATGATATGAAAATAATGTCTGTCTGTCTGTGTCTCTGTCTGTGTCTCTGTCTCTGTCTCTCTAGGCCAGACTGTACATGCAGCAGTTCTATGCCATGTTCCTGAAGCGGGCGCTCTATAGCTGGAGGAACTGGAAGGTGATTGTTGCCCAGTTCCTGGTGCCCCTGGTGTTCACCGTGCTGGCCCTGGTGGTGGCGAAGACCTTCCCCGGGCGCCACGACTCACCGCAGTTGAGGCTGGCACTGGGCCGCTACGGGCCCACCACCGTACCCGTGGCCCTGGAGCCCGGCAAGGGACCTCTGGCAATCGCCCTGGCACAGGTGTATTCCTCGCAATTGGCCGGCCAGAAAGCCCAGGATGTCAGTATTAGCGGTAAGCGTGTCAGCATGTTGGAAGGGATCGGATGATCACATAATGAGTAGTTATTTGAGATGCAAGGTCATTTGTAGATCAGTGATTCTGTGCAGCCTGTCTGCAATCTAGTCAATCTCAAACACGCATGGTGGAATCTACTTCAGGCTTTAGACCATAGAGATGCACCCATGGAAAAAGCTTATCTTTACTGATCCACCCTATCCCCTGCTCCTTTTCCTTAGACTTCACTGAGTACGTGCTCACCAAGACCGAGGAGGAGGGCGGGGCATTCAACGAGCGCTGCGTGGTGGGTGCATCGTTCTGTGGCGGCACGGGGAAGTTCGCCGAGGTCACGGCCTACTTCAATAACCAGGGCTACCACACGGCCGCCACGGCCCTGATGATGGTGGACAATACCCTGTTCAAGATGCTGGCCGGGCCCAACGCCTCGATTATGACGGGAAACATGCCAATGCCCCGCAACGTCTCCGAGAGCGCTCAGAGTCAGCTGACAGAGTGAGTGGAGGTGGGGAATGGGGAGGATGGCAGGGATATAGGGGAGGAAGGGAGAGAGGAAGGGGGGAGGGAGGGAGGGATGGGGGAATGGAAGTGGAGCGGCTGTTATGAAAAGAGGAGAGGGGATGGGAAAGGAAGGGAGAATGGATGAAAAAAAAAGGAGAGAAGTTGTAGGGACGGAAAAGAGGGTATGGAAGGAACACAGGTGTTATCTTTAACACATTTGAGAAGAGGGGTGAATGTTTAGTTGGGTACTCTGCATGAGTCACTCTGACTCAGTCGATTTATCTTCCTTATTGTTGTTAGATAGAAGTTGACTTTTCCATCAACCACCTTGTTTTGGGTCCCTATTATGGTCTCTCCTTTAAACACCTGCGGTCCACACATCCGTTACAGCCACTAAATCCCAATTAAACCAGGCTACGTCCCAAATGGCACCCTATTCCTTATAGAGTGCACTACTTTTCACCATGGTCCATAGGGCTCTGGTCAAACGTAGTGCACTATGTAGGGAATAGGGTGCCATTTGGGATGTAGGCCCAGTCAATGAGCTCCCGGCCCTGCTGGCTGGATCGATGGGGAAGCAACAGAGGTTGATGATAAGTTAGGGTCTGAGGGGGAGATATTGACCAACATCATTCATCAGGAGGTTTTTTAGAGGTGAGAGGATAAAGAGAGAGTGGTAGTGGTTCGGTCAGCGAAGTTATATTGATGGGAGGAAGGACTGAGTGAGAGAAGGATGAGAGGATAGAGGTCTGATGAAGATGAATATTTCTAGTTTCATAATACTCCTCCATCTCTCTCTCCTTTTCCCCTCTGTCTGCCTACCTCACCACTCAATAAATAATTTGCTTCCTCCCTTACTTTTCTTTCTCTTTTTCTGTCACTCCTCCCAGCTCCATCCCCTTCTTTCTTTTCCTCCCGTCTCTTTCACACTTGTTTACCCTCCTCTCTCTTTCATTGCGCTCTCTCTTTCGCTCGCTCTCTCTTTCTCTCCCTCTCTCCCCCTCACTCTCTCAATTCAATTCAAATTGCTTTTTTGCTTTAGGGACAGTTTTAATAATAAATAGTAATCCCCCCCCTCTCTCTCTCTCACTCCTTCCCTCCTCGACACAGAGGTCAGACGGGATTCGCCATCGCCATCAACCTGATGTACGGTATGGCGTCCCTGTCCAGCACCTTCGCCCTGCTCCTGGTCACCGAGCGCTCAATCAAATCCAAGCACGTGCAGCAGGTCAGCGGCGTCTACCTCTCCAACTTCTGGTTCTCTGCACTGCTCTGGGACCTGGTCAACTTCTTCCTGCCCTGCGTGCTCATGCTGGTCAGTATACCATCTGGATTTACTTAAAGGCACAATGCAGCTGTTTTTATATCAATATCAAATCATTTCTGGGTAACAATTAAGTACATTACTGTGATTGTTTCAAATGAAAATGCTCAAAAGGAAACTGAAAAATATCGGCTATCCCCCCCAAACATCCCTCCCTCCCAACAGGTGGTGTTCCGGGTGTTTGCGGTCAAGGCCTTCGTAGCGGACAACCACCTGGTTGACGTGTTGTTACTCCTGCTGCTATACGGCTGGGCCGTCGTCCCCCTCATGTACCTGCTCAGCTTCCTGTTCTCCACTGCCGCCTCCGCTTACACCCGCCTCACCATTTTCAACATCATCAGCGGCACCGCCACCTTCCTCACCGTCACCATCATGACCATCCCAGGTGAGAGCCAAGGCCAGGATACTAGATACTAGCGTTTCACACTATCGTGCCGACCCAAACCAAACTGTGCCGGCTCTGATATTTTCAGGATGGGCCAGCTACTGTGGGGATGCGTAGCCAGTGCCAGCCTGGTGCTCTTATTTGCTTCACAACTGGGGATTAGGCTGGCAAAATACGCTGTGGAAATACATTTGATGAATTTCCCTTACCTTGATTATCTTTTCTCATTACCTCTCCTCCTTCTCCTCCTCCTGTTTCCCCTCTCCTCTCCCTCTCTCCTCTCCTACTCCTGTTTCCCCTCCTCTCCCTCTCCCTCTCCTCCTCCTGTTTCCCCTCCTCTCCCTCTCCCCTCCTCTCCTCCTCCTGTTTCTCCTCCTCTCCCTCTCTCCTCTCCCCTCCTCCCTCCTCTCCTCCTGTTTCCCCTCCTCTCCCTCTCCCCTCCTTCCCTCCTCTCCTCCTCCTGTTTCCCCTCCTCTTCCTCTCCCTCTCCTCCTCCTGTTTCCCTTCCTCTCCCTCTCCTCTCCTCCTGTTTCCCCTCCTCTCCCTCTCCCCTTCTCCCTCCTCTCCTCCTCTCTTCTCCCCCTCTCAGAGCTAAAGCTACAGGACCTGTCTCGTATCCTGGACAAAGTGTTCCTGCTCTTCCCTAACTACTGCCTGGGCATGTCCTTCAGCCAGTTCTACCAGAACTACCAGTTCATCACCTTCTGCACCTCCAACCCCATGGCCACGGGCTTCTGCCGTTTCTTGAGTGAGTAGTGCACGATTCTCTGCTACAGCAGGGAGAGAGAAACCGTAGCTGTATCACTGTGTCCGTAGTTCAGTAGGACTACCTATCGTATTAGTCGTTTTTTGGGGAGTGGGGTGGGGACCAAAAATGTAGAGTATTATTTTATGGAACAATATACAAATGTTATTGAGAAAGATAATTTGGAAAATGTAATGTTATTGTGTAAATATATGTATTGGTTCTCTTAATTTTGATAGGAGAGATACAAATGTAATGAGTAAAAGGTTGTTTGTTGATATTTGTTGATGTGAAAATAGATTTGGGGTGGGGTGGGGTCGCCACAAAAAAAAAAAAAAAAAAAAAAGGAGTCTCCAGAAATTCCTGCGTAAAAAATAAATAATGGGGTCCCCGCTGAAAAAGTTTGAGTACCACTGTGTTACATGATATGTAGTTGTAGGAATATTGTGTTGATGATGATGATCACAATAATGTTGATGAGAATGATTCTGACTACGACGATGGTAATGAGTATGATGAAGAACCTGTCCTGCCATTTTCTAGTTAACCCTTTGTAGCCCTGACTGGTCTTGTTGCTCCTCCCTCCTCCAGACATCACGTACCAGGAGAACTACTTCTCCATGTCGGAGCCGGGGGTGGGCCGTTTCCTCGTGGCCCTGTCCCTGCAGGGTGTAGTCTTCATCACCCTCCTCTTCATCATCGAGATGCAGTGTGTCAAAACCCTCTGCCGCTTCCTCACCCACCTCGCCAGGAGACGTAAACAGGTCAGCAGGGGAGGGGCCAGAGAATTGACCATAGGGTGCTGCCTCATGCCCCAGGTGGGTGGAGTTTTCACTTTATGACCTATGGAATTGTCGAAAATGTGCATACTCCGCCAACCTGGTGCCCTGAGCGAGATGAAACTAATGCCCCCTTTGTTTCTGTAGTGCTGTATACAAGAGGAAATTATACACATTTCTTTGAAGAATTTCTGATTTCTGTGGTTGGGTACAAAATTCAACATAATGTTCCCTGTTGCAAATTCTTACAGCTGTATTATGCCAGTAGTATAAAAAGAGCCCATTGATAGTAATAGTCTGTATGTGTCTCCTAGCTGCCTCTGATAGGGGATGTGGCCCTACTGCCGGAGGACAGGGACGTAGCGGAGGAGAGGAAGAGGGTTCTGGAGTGTCAGCCCATAGTAGAGTCTATGGTGGGGAGCCCTCTCATACTGCAGGACCTCAGCAAGGTACAGCACACGTGTCTGTTAGTCTGTTCTCCCTCCCAGAGGCATTCAGTAGTGGTGAGGGTCTCTCTCTCTCTGTCTGTCTGTCTCTCTCTCTGTCGTTCTCTCTGTGTCTCTTTCTCTCCTCTCCCTCCAGGTCTACAGCAGTGATCTCCCACCCTCTCCTCTCCTCCCCCAGGTCTACAGCAGTGATCTCCCACCCTCTCCTCTCCCTCCCCCCAGGTCTACAGCAGTGATCTCCCACCCTCTCCTCTCCCTCCCCCCAGGTCTACAGCAGTGATCTCCCACCCTCTCCCTCCCTCCAGGTCTACAGCAGTGATCTCCCACCCTCTCCTCTCCCTCCCCCCAGGTCTACAGCAGTGATCTCCCACCCTCTCCTCTCCCTCCCCCCAGGTCTACAGCAGTGATCTCCCACCCTCTCCTCTCCCTCCCTCCAGGTCTACAGCAGTGATCTCCCACCCTCTCCTCTCCCTCCCCCAGGTCTACAGCAGTGATCTCCCCACCCTCTCCTCTCCCCTCCCCCAGGTCTACAGCAGTGATCTCCCACCCTCTCCCTCTCCCTCCCCCAGGTCTACAGCAGTGATCTCCCACCCTCTCCTCTCCTCCCCCCAGGTCTACAGCAGTGATCTCCCACCCTCTCCTCTCCCTCCCCCAGGTCTACAGCAGTGATCTCCCACCCTCTCCTCTCCCTCCCCCAGGTCTACAGCAGTGATCTCCCACCCTCTCCCTCTCCCTCCCCCAGGTCTACAGCAGTGATCTCCCACCCTCTCCTCTCCTCCCCCAGGTCTACAGCAGTGATCTCCCACCCTCTCCTCTCCCTCCCCCAGGTCTACAGCAGTGATCTCCCACCCTCTCCTCTCCCTCCCCCCAGGTCTACAGCAGTGATCTCCCACCCTCTCCTCTCCCTCCCCCCAGGTCTACAGCAGTGATCTCCCACCCCTCTCCTCTCCCTCCCCCAGGTCTACAGCAGTGATCTCCCACCCTCTCCTCTCCCTCCCCCAGGTCTACAGCAGTGATCTCCCACCCTCTCCTCTCCTCCCCCCCAGGTCTACAGCAGTGATCTCCCACCCTCTCCTCTCCCTCCCCCAGGTCTACAGCAGTGATCTCCCACCCTCTCCTCTCCCTCCCTCCAGGTCTACAGCAGTGATCTCCCACCCTCTCCTCTCCCCCCCCCCAGGTCTACAGCAGTGATCTCCCACCCTCTCCTCTCCCTCCCCCCAGGTCTACAGCAGTGATCTCCCACCCTCTCCTCTCCTCCCCCCAGGTCTACAGCAGTGATCTCCCACCCTCTCCTCTCCCTCCCCCCAGGTCTACAGCAGTGATCTCCCACCCTCTCCTCTCCCTCCCCCCAGGTCTACAGCAGTGATCTCCCACCCTCTCCTCTCCCTCCCCCCAGGTCTACAGCAGTGGTGAAACAGTATTGGCGGTAGACAGACTCTCTCTAGCAGTGGGGAAAGGAGAGTGTTTTGGCCTGCTGGGTTTCAATGGAGCAGGGAAGACCACCACCTTCAAGATGCTCACAGGGGACGAGACCGTCACCTCTGGTGATGCCTACATTGACGGCTACAGCATCCTGAGGGATGTCAAGAAGGTAGGAGAGCGAGAGGGAGGTAAGGAGAGGGAGAGAGGGGGGAGGGAGGGAGGGAGAGAGGGAGGGGGAAATTAGCACTTTTGAAAAATTATTAAAATTGTTTTTGTCACATACACCGGATAGGTGCAGTGAAATGTGTTGTTTTACAGGGTCAGCCATAGTAGTATGGCATCCCTTGAGCAAATTAGGGATAACTACCTTGCTCAAGGGCACATCTGCAGATTTTTCATCTTGTCGGCTCGGGAATACTCAAACCTCTAAGCTAACTGCCGCCCTTACTTGAAAGTTCATTAGGGCACACCGTAGCAAAGCATTTTGCAACAGAAAACAAAAACTAGCATTTCCTTTTGAACACATACAGATAGGACATTCTCAATAGGGGCTGTTTTCTTACGCTTTGTGCCTCCTGAACACGAACCAGTTCTAATATACAATGAAACTCACAAAATCACCTTGCATGACACCACCCTCTCTCCCATGTGTCGTAGGTACAGCAGAGGATTGGCTACTGCCCGCAGTTCGACGCTGTCCTGGATCACATGACAGGAAGAGAAACGCTGTGCATGTACGCTAGGCTCCGGGGGATACCAGAGAAATACGTGTCGGGCTGCGTGGAGAACGTGCTACGGTCCTTACTACTAGATCCCCATGCTGACAAACTGTGCCGCAGCTACAGGTAAGCATTCAGGGGAGAGAGTAGGGGGGAAGGGGTTGGGTGTGTGTGTGTGTTGGCTTGGAGGTGGGGGACAGAGTGTGTGTGTGTGAGTGTGTGTGGGGCAGTTGCTGGTCACAGAGTCCTTTTCTTGCTCTATATTTGTTGTGCTCCTTCTGTCCCTCTAGACATAGCTTGTCCTATAGTGTACACTACTCCTTCTGTTCCTCTAGACATAGCTTGTCCTATAGTGTACACTACTCCTTCTGTTCCTCTAGACATAGCTCACGAATGTCAAGAGATTGCTGAGTACAAACACACTCCCTTTCCTCCTTCCTTCCTCCCTCCTACATACATCTCTCCATCTTGCCCCCCTCCCTCTCCCTCTCCCTCCCCCTCCCCATCCCTTCCTATCCCTCTCTCTTTTTCCCTCCTTCACCTCTTTCTCTCTCCCTGCAGTGGGGGCAATAAGAGGAAGCTGAGTGCGGCTGTGGCTCTGATTGGTGGACCCCCGGTCATCTTCCTGGACGAGCCATCCACCGGCATGGACCCGGTTGCTAGGCGTCTGCTGTGGGACGCCGTGACGCGCACCCGAGAGTCTGGAAAGGCCATCATCATCACTTCTCACAGGTGAACATAGCGCGCACACACACACCGTCCTCTTCATCGCTAACATGATCATCCTCATTTCTTCATCATCTTCCACCTTCCAGTACAGCCATTACTTTGTTTCAGGAAGGAACAGAGAGACTCAGAGATTGAAATAGATGTTGTCATGCTTGGTATCTTCTTTTTATCTCTCTCAATCTTTCTCCCTCTCCTCTCTTTTTCCCACTGTTCTTCCCCTTCTGTCTTGCTCTCTCTGCTGTAGTATGGAGGAATGCGAGGCCCTGTGCACCAGGCTGGCTGTGATGGTGAACGGTCAGTTTAAGTGTCTGGGCAGTCCCCAGCACCTGAAGAGTAAGTTTGGCAGCGGCTACACACTGCTGGCTAAAGTACGAGTCGACAAGGAGGTGGAGGACAGCGACCTGCAACTCTTCAAGGACTTCATCGAGAGCACCTTCCCAGGTCAGAGACAAACACACACACACACACTTTTTCCACATTTAGTTACGTTACAGCCTTATTCTAAAATGTATTACATAGTTTTTTCCCCTCATCAATCTACACACAATACCCCATGATGTTTGCTAACAAACATTTTTTTTTTTTATGAAAGTATTCAGACCCTTTACTCAGTAATTTGTTGAAGCACCTTTGGCAGCGATTACAGCATCAAGTCTTCTTGGGTATGACTCTACAAGCTTGGCACACCTGTATTTGGGGAGTTTCTCCCATTCTTCTCTGCAGATCCTTTCAAGCTCTGTCAGGTTGGATGGGGAGCGTTGCTGCACAGCTATTTCCAGGCCTCTCCAGAGATCTGGTTCAAGTCCGGGCTCTGGCTGGGCCACTCAAGGACATTCAGAGACTTGTCCTGAAGCCACTCCTGCGTTGTCTTGGCTGTGTGCTTAGGGTCGTTGTCCTGTTGGAAGGTGAACCTTCACCCCAGTCTGAGGTCCTAAGCGCTCTGGAGCAGGTTTTCATCAAGGATCTCTCTGTACTTTGTTCCGTTCATCTTTCCCTCGATCCTGACTAGTCTCCCAGTACCTGCCGCTGAAAAACATCCCCACAGCATGATGTTGCCACCACCATGCTTCACCGTAGGGATGGTGCCAGGTTTCCTCCAAACAGAACAAAGAGTTCAATCTTGGTTACATCATTTACATTTACATTTTAGTCATTTAGCAGACGCTCTTATCCAGAGCGACTTAGTTATTGAGTGCATACATTATCTCTAGTGGCACAGCTAGCACTGCGATGCAGTGCCTTAGACCACTGCGCAACTCGGGAGGCACATCAGACCCAAGAATCTTGTTTCTCATGGTCTGAGAGTCTTTAGGCGCCTTTTGGCAAACTCCAAGCATGCTGTCATGTGCCTTTTACTGAAGAGTGGCTTCCGTCTGGCCACTACCATAAAAGCCTGATTGGTGGAGTGCTGCAGAGATGGTTGTCCTTCTCTACAGAGGAACTCTAGAGCTCTGTTAGAGTGACCATCGGGTTCTTGGTCACTTCCCTGACCAAGGCCCTTCTCCCCTGATTGCTCAGTTTGGCTTGGCGGCCAACTCTAGGAAGAGTCTTGGTGGTACCAAACTTCTTCCATTTAAGAATGATGGAGGCCAATGTGTTCTTGGGGACATTCAATGCTGCAGAAATTTTTTGGTACCCTTCCCCAGATCTGTGCCTCAACACAATTCTGTCTCGGAGCTCTACGGACAATTCCTTCGACCTCATGACTTGGTTTTTGCTCTGACATGCACTGTCAACTGTGGGACCTTATATAGACAGGTGTGTGCCTTTCCAAATCCTGTCCAATCAATTGAATTGACCACATGTGGACTCCAATCAAGTTGTAGAAACATCGCAAGGATAACTAATGAAAACACGATGCACCTGAGCTCAATTTCGAGTCTCGTAGCAAAGGATCTGAATACTTATTAAAAGGTATTTCTGTTTTTTTTGTTTGTTTTTTTTACATTTGCAAATATTTCTAAAAAACAGTTTTTGCTTTGTCATTATGGGGTATTGTGTGTAGATTGATGAGGGGAAAAACGTATTTAATCAATTTTAGAATAAGGCTGTAACGTAACAAAATGTGGAAAAAGTCAAGGGGACTGAATACTTTCCGAAGGCACTACACGCACGCACGCACGCACTCACCCCACCCCCCGAGGCGATCCAAGATGTATGACTGTCAATGGTTTAGGGGGTTGGTCTAACATGACATCACTTCCTTCTCTCCACAGGAAGTCTACTGGCAGATGAACACCAGGGTATGGTGCACTACCACTTGACTGACAAGACTCTCACCTGGGCACAGGTAACTATCTCTCTTTCTCAGCCGGTCCCTATTCACTCCTTAACCCTTCTCCTTGGCCCTAACATGTCAGCCAAACTGCCTTTTTAGATTTTAGATAGGGCTCCCGAGTGGCACAGCGGTCTAAGGCACTGCATCTCAGTGCTTGAGGCGTCACTACAGACCCCCTGGTTCGATTCCAGGCTGTATCACAACCGGCCGTGATTGGGAGTCCCATAGGGCGGCGCACAATTGGCCCAGCGTTGTCCGGGTTTGGCTGGTGTAGGCCGTCATTGTAAATAAGAATTAGTTCTTAACTGAATTGCCTTGTTAAATAAAAGTTTAAAAAATACGAAGAGTGTAATGACTCTTGGCACTAAGTGTATTTGCAATTGATTTGTGTCTGACTACTCCAGACTATTGAAGTTGTCAGAAACAGCTTGTGATTTCAGTCTAAGCACTGACTCACCCTATGTGACTCACCCTATGTGACTCACCCTATGTGACTCACCCTATGTGACTCACCGTATGTTACTCCCCCATGTTCCCCCTCTTTCTCTCCCCTCTCTTTATCCCCCCCATTCTCCCCCAGGTGTTTGGCACCCTGGAGGCAGCCAAAGAGAAGTACAACATCGACGACTATGCTGTGAGCCAGATCTCCCTGGAACAGGTGTTCCTCAGCTTCGCCCAGTTCCAGCACTGCAGCAGGAAATAGATGGAGCGAGGAGGAAGAAGAGGGGGGGAGCTCCATCTCTCTGTTTCTCTCTCTTTCTCTCTGTCCATCCGTCGTGTGCATCTCTCCACTCTGTGTGGATGACCTGTGTACATGGACTCGACTATGTGACGCGCCACTGAGCTATGCTCAGCTCTTGATCTACACACACTTACATACATATACACAGACAGACAGACACTGTGCAGTGATGGAGCAGAGGTTGAATCCCTGGACCCCTGGACTTCAACGTGGCCGTGTTCTTGGACCGCCACAGAGACTGGACACGTTGATCCAAGCCTGGGTCTTAACCATCAACCACTCCTTTCTCTTCTGTTCAATCAGTTTGTGTGTGTTGGACATTTAGGCCAGTCCAGAGGGAAGGTTAGGGAGTTTGGTTTAGGGGGGGGGGGTCTGCTATATGACCAAGTAACCAATCTTAGATGTTACATATTTCTTGTCTTTGACGTTTAAAGACCATGTTTACCACTGGATACCACTGGATATGAGTGGTCTACTGCGAGTCTACTGTGACTCTGTGGTCTACTGCGAGTCTACTGTGACTCTGTGGTCTACTGAGAGTCTACTGTGACTCTGTGGTCTACTGAGAGTCTACTGTGACTCTGTGGTCTACTGCGAGTCTACTGTGACTCTGTGGTCTACTGAGAGTCTACTGTGACTCTGTGGTCTACTGCGAGTCTACTGTGACTCTGTGGTCTACTGAGAGTCTACTGTGACTCTGTGGTCTACTGCGAGTCTACTGTGACTCTGTGGTCTACTGCGAGGCTACTGTGTGACAGACAGGGTTGTGAATGTGTGACAGACAGGGTTGCCTCCTTTTGTGCATGTGTATGCAGCATTCTTTGTGTTATTTATGATTTTGGTCTCCTCATATGATTCTTTCTTTGGTCCTAAAGAATTGTGCCCAGTGGGTATTGTTTGTCACTGATATGATTGAAATATACAATGAAGCACTTCAAGTGAGGCAATTGTAAAACAAATCAACACAATGGTAGTAGCCCTTATAGCCTTATCAGAAACGATTGAAAGGGTGGACTTTTTTTTTTTTTTACTGGGTTAAATGCCATGCTAATGCCATGCGCTAACGCTTGCTCATCCTTTTTGGTCGGATGTAAATTACAGTGGGGGAAAAAAGTATTTAGTCAGCCACCAATTGTGCAAGTTCTCCCACTTAAAAAGATGAGAGAGGCCTGTAATTTTCATCATAGGTACACGTCAACTATGACAGACAAAATGAGAAAAAAAAATCCATAAAATCACATTGTAGGATTTTTAATGAATTTATTTGCAAATTATGGTGGAAAATAAGTATTTGGTCAATAACAAAAGTTTCTCAATACTTTGTTATATACCCTTTGTTGGCAATGACACAGGTCAAACGTTTTCTGTAAGTCTTCACAAGGTTTTCACACACTGTTGCTGGTATTTTGGCCCATTCCTCCATGCAGATCTTTTCTAGAGCAGTGATGTTTTGGGGCTGTCGCTGGGCAACACAGACTTTCAACTCCCTCCAAAGATTTTCTATGGGGTTGAGATCTGGAGACTGGCTAGGCCACTCCAGGACCTTGAAATGCTTCTTACGAAGCCACTCCTTCGTTGCCCGGGCGGTGTGTTTGGGATCATTGTCATGCCGAAAGACCCAGCCACGTTTCATCTTCAATGCCCTTGCTAATGGAAGGAGGTTTTCACTCAAAATCTCACGATACATGGCCCCATTCATTCTTTCCTTTACACGGATCAGTCGTCCTGGTCCCTTTGCAGAAAAAACAGCCCCAAAGCATGATGTTTCCACCCCCATGCTTCACAGTAGGTATGGTGTTCTTTGGATGCAACTCAGCATTCTTTGTCCTCCAAACACGACGAGTTGAGTTTTTACCAAAAAGTTATATTTTGGTTTCATCTGACCATATGACATTCTCCCAATCCTCTTCTGGATCATCCAAATGCACTCTAGCAAACTTCAGACGGGCCTGGACATGTACTGGCTTAAGCAGGGGGACACGTCTGGCACTGCAGGATTTGAGTCCCTGGCGGCGTAGTGTGTTACTGATGGTAGGCTTTGTTACTTTGGTCCCAGCTCTCTGCAGGTCATTCACTAGGTCCCCCGTGTGGTTCTAGGATTTTTGCTCACCGTTCTTGTGATCATTTTGACCCCACGGGGTGAGATCTTGCGTGGAGCCCCAGATCGAGGGAGATTATCAGTGGTCTTGTATGTCTTCCATTTCCTAATAATTGCTCCCACAGTTGATTTCTTCAAACCAAGTTGCTTACCTATTGCAGATTCAGTCTTCCCAGCCTGGTGCAGGTCTACAATTTTGTTTCTGGTGTCCTTTGACAGCTCTTTGGTCTTGGCCATAGTGGAGTTTGGAGTGTGACTGTTTGAGGTTGTGGACAGGTGTCTTTTATACTGATAACAAGTTCAAACAGGTGCCATTAATACAGGTAACGAGTGGAGGACAGAGGAGCCTCTTAAAGAAGAAGTTACAGGTCTGTGAGAGCCAGAAATCTTGCTTGTTTGTAGGTGACCAAATACTTATTTTCCACCATAATTTGCAAATAAATTAATAAAAAATCCTACAATGTGATTTTCAGGAAAAAAAATTCTCAATTTGTCTGTCATAGTTGACGTGTACCTATGATGAAAATTACAGGCCTCTCTCATCTTTTTAAGTGGGAGAACTTGCACAATTGGTGGCTGACTAAATCCTTTTTTCCCCACTGTATGTAATAGATTCATGGTACTGAAGCCACTTCCTGTAGGAAATCATTAGATTGGTTTGCAGAAACGTTGCAGGAACGTTAGCTAACAAATGCATATCTGAAATAACAACAACCTCTCTGCACTGCATTGCATTGCACAAAAAAACCGTGCTAGGTATTGAGATGCCCTCAAACCATCATCAAAATTCCTAATTGCAAGATTCACAAAGGAAAAAAAGTATCTCGAAGGATTTGGGCATGTTGGACTGTTTGGTTCCAATGCTTAGCATTGGGTCTGTCCACTGACTATAGCAGTGGACATAGATACAGAATCACTAAATCCACCTGTTGAGTTCCATATATGTTATATTGGTGAACATGTTGTCATTCCTGACCTATAACAGTTACGGTAATTATTTGACTTTAAGGGATAGGTCAACGACTTTGTAAAATGTGAAATCGCTGAACTATCCCTTAAAGTGAGGCATATTTTGGTTTGTTTACCCACACAAATTTAACTGCAGCTTAAGCATTCCATGTTAACTTTATTTGTTTGTGTGCTGTCCCTTGACTGCTGTCAATTATACTACTACAGTACTACAATGTTATTCCTGAAGGCTGAAACAAAATGACGTTTTTGCTTATGAATGTGTAGATGCATTACAGCTATGGACCAATGCACTGTTACATCCTCTTAATATAGAGCTTAGAGTACTTTACTATAGAGTAAAATAACACACCGTCCACTCAACAAACCAGTCACCTTTTTCCGTCCATTGGCTGT
Organism: Coregonus clupeaformis; assembly: GCF_020615455.1. Lineage (NCBI taxonomy): Eukaryota > Metazoa > Chordata > Actinopteri > Salmoniformes > Salmonidae > Coregonus > Coregonus clupeaformis. The sequence goes on along the minus strand of NC_059226.1, from coordinate 21,351,152 downwards.
TGTTCTTTTCATTTGCAAAGCCTTTCTTAATGTAATTGAATGAAGCGAATGCGAGGTTTAAAGACAGTAGCTTCCACTGGAATGAAAGTATTTCTGTCCAGACAGAGAATTCCTGCTTCTTCTTGTCCCAGCATTCCATTTATTTAATTTTTTTGCTTTGTGAAAAATGATTAGGCCTAGTCCAATATTTACTCCTCTTGTGCCTAGACATGCTAACTCTCCTATGTTCTCCCAATGCTACACTGGTCGATGTGGTTATGTATCTGAACTATCAACAGTAATCATGGGAGAATAGTGTAAACGTCAGTTGACTTTTTTTTGTTGACGTTTTAACTTTTAAAAAAGTGAACTGTCCCTTTAAAATAATGTTTCTGATAATGGTTAACTTATCAATGCAACTGACTGTAAAACAGCCTCACACATGTGAGGGTCATTGTAACATGTGAAGAAACGACCATGGTCTTGTATTGCTTTCTGAACTGATGTTATTGTTAACAAACACCTATGTATTGCTGAAGGTGACATTCCTACTCATAGCTCACTCAATCTAACGAGTTGACTCTATGTATTTTTTAAAAGCACTCTTGAAGTGAACCTCTGCAACAGTAGCTGTTTCTGGGATGGTTAAACTTAAGCACTGCGTAGGATAGTTGACAAACTGATAGTTGACTAACTGATAGGCAAGTGGTTACAGACAACACTTAACTAGAGGCAGACGTTCATGCTTGGAAGACAAAAAAATAGGGCTTATTGATTATACAGGGCTCTGTCCTGACAAATGATGTTTTTGTTACGTTTCTACATATCATATAGATGCACAGTTCACCTATATGGACATGTCTTACAGCTACTTCTTGAGAATCAACCCAAATGTCACATTTTGAGTTAAGTTAAAGAGAACTTGAAAACATTGTGATGATGATGCAAATGATTAGGATAAAATACAATGTATCATATTTAAAAAAGGGAATCTTCATCATTGAAATCGTATGTACTGTATCATGGAACTAACCTTGTCTACTGTATAATTACTGCTATTATTTTTTAATTAAATTTGCTCTATGCAAATAGAAGCAAAAACAAGTATTCCTTTACTTTAGAAACACCATACTCCCATTATACATGATCAATGATGAGGTATTTCTCATTTTAAGACAGCGGTTCTATAACCTTATAAAACTGGACCAGCTGGACTCAGCCAGGAGTACACTGTGGTCATATATACTATGTTAACACCTATATGCTTGGTTTGCTAATCAGAACATGACCCGTCTATATACCCTCAGTAGTTACAACCCATTTATTTCTCTGGTGTTTTCAGAGGGGAAGGCACAGAAACTTTGACTAGGGAAAGAAATCTTGCAGGACCAGTTATCTGACCTCCCTATTCCTTGCTGTATTGCCAGATTAGCGTATGTCATACAACCTGGAACCTATGGGCCGGTTTCCCAGACACAGGTTAAGCCTAGTCCTGGACTTAATAGCATGTCTAATGGATAATTTTTTGTCTAGGACTATGCTAAATCTGTGTCTGGGAAACCGACCTATGTCCTACAACCTTTATTGGGCTTGGGTTATTATTTCACTCCCCTGAATAGAAAAGTAGGGGTTGGTCAAAGACATTCGTATTACCAGGAAGCGTGGAGAAAAGTATTTAATAGTTGTGAGAGGGAATTGTGTCAGTTCTTTGTTCATGTTGTCGTGACGTGCCTTTCTCACAATCTGCTAATTGCTTCTTCAGAAAGTGTGAAACACATTCAGACCTAAAAGACAATCAAGATGAACCTGTATTGCTACTTCCTCTTATTCCGTTTTGTGATTACATTTAATCAGTGTGTTCTCTGTTTCTCAGTATAGACGGATAACTAAATGAGATAATGACAGATAATGATATCGACGTGATATCCATGTTCTAAATTCTGTTGAGAGGCTGTTCCGTTATGTTGAGCAATATGGTCAGCATATACAGTGCCTTCGGAAAGTATTCAGACCCCTTGACTCTTTCCCACATTTTGTTATGTTACAGCCTTATTCTAAAATGGATTAAATTAATAAAAATCCTCAGCAGTCTGTCTACACACAATACACCAGAATGAAAAAGCAAAAACTGTTTTTTAGAATTTTTGCAAACGTATTAAAACCCTTTGCTATGAGACTCGAAATTGAGCTCCGGTGCATCCTGTTTCAATTGATCATCCTTGAGATGTTTCTACAACTTGATTGGTGTCCACCTGTGGTAAATTAAATTGATTGGACATGATTTGGAAAGGCACACAGAGAGACACCTGTCTAGATAAGGTCCCACAGTTGACAGTACACGTCAGAGCAAAAAACAAGCCATGAGGTCGAAAGGAATTGTACGTAGAGCTCCGAGATGACAGGATTGTGTCGAAGCACAGATCTGGGGAAGGGTACCAAAAAATTCCTGCAGCATTGAAGGTCCCCAAGAACACAGTGGCCTCAATCATTCTTAAATGGAAGCAGTTTGGAACCACCAAGACTCTTCCTAGAGTTGGCCGCCCAGCCAAACTGAGCAATCGGGGGAGAAGGGCCTTGGTCAGGGAGGTGACCAATAATCTGATGGTCCTCTAGAGTTCCTCTGTGGAGATGGGAGTTCCTTCCAGAAGGACAACCATCTCTGTAGCACCACCAATCAGGCCTTTATGGTAGAGTGACCAGACGGAAGCCACTCCTCAGTAAAAGGCACATGACAGCCCACTTGGAGTTTGCCAAAAGGCACCTAAATACTCTCAGTCCATGAGAAACAAGATTCTCTGGTCTGATGAAACCAAGATTCAACTCTTTGGCCTGAATCCCAAGCTTCACGTCCGGAGGAAACCTGGCACCATCCCTACGGTGAAGCATGGTGGTGGCAGCATCATGCTGTGGGGATGTTTTTCAGCGGCAGGAACTGAGAGACTAGTCAGGAATGAGGGAAAGATGAATGGAGCAAAGTACAGAGAGATCCTTGATGAAAACCTGCTCAGGACCTCAGACAACGACCATAAGCACACAGCCAAGACAACGCAGAAGTGGCTTCGGGACAAGTCTCTGAATGTCCTTGAGTGGCCCAGCCAGAGCTCAGACTTGAACCTGGTCGAACATCTCTGGAGAGACCTGAAAATACAGTTGAAGTCGGAAGTTTACATACATTTAGGTTGGAGTCATTAAAACTCGTTTTTCAAGCTCTCCACAAATTTCTTGTTAACAAACTATAGTTTTGGCAAGTCGGTTAGGACATCTACTTTGTGCATGACAAGTAATTTTTCCAACAATTGTTTACAGACAGATTATTTCACTTATAATTTACTGTATCACAATTCCAGTGGGTCAGAAGTTTACATTCACTAAGTTGACTGTGCCTTTAAACAGCTTGGAAAATTCCAGAAAATTATGTCATGGCTTTAGAAGTTTCTGATAGGCTAATTGACATCATTTGAGTCAACTGGAGGTGTACCTGTGGATGTATTTCAAGGCCTACCTTCAAACTCAGTGCATATTTGCTTGACATCATGGGAAAATCAAAAGAAATCAGCAGAGACCTCAGAATTTTTTTTTTAGACCTCCACAAGTCTGGTTCATCCTTGGGAGCAAATTCCAAACGCCTGAAGGTACCACGTTCATCTGAACAAACAATAGTACGCAAGTATAAACACCATGGGACAACGCAGCTGTCATAACGCTCAGGAAGGAGACGCATTCTGTCTCCTAGAGATGAACGTACTTTGGTGCGAAAAGTGCAAATCAATCCCAGAACAACAGCAAAGGACCTTGTGAAGATGCTGGAGGAAACGGGTACAAAAGTATCTATATCCACAGTAAAACGAGTCCTATATCGACATAACCTGAAAGGCCGCTCAGCAAGGCTACGGTTTGCATCTGCACATGGGGACAAAGATCATACTTTTTGGAGAAATGTCCTCTGGTCTGATGAAACAAAAATAGAACAGTTTGGCCATAATGACCATCGTTATGTTTGGAGGAAAGGGGGGGGCTTGCGAACCGAAGAACACCATCCCAACCGTGAAGCACGGGGGTGGCAGCATCATGCTGTGGGGGTGCTTTGCTGCAGGAGGGACTGTGCACTTCACAAAATAGATGGCATCATGAGGAAGGAAAATTATGTGGCTATATTGAAGCAACATCTCAAGACATCAGTCAGGATGTTAAAGCTTGGTCGCAATGGGTCTTCCAAACGGACAATGACCCCAAGCATACTTCCAGAGTTGTGGCAAAATGGCTTAAGGACAACAAAGTCAAGGTATTGGAGTGGCCGTCAATAAGCCCTGACCTCAATCCTATAGAAAATGTGTGGGCAGAACTGAAAAAGCGTGTGCGAGCAAGGAGGCCTACAAACCTGACTCAGTTACACCAGCTCTGTCAGGAGGAATGGGCCAAAATTCACCCAACTTATTGTGGGAAGCTTGTGGAAGGCTACCCTAAACGTTTGACCCAAGTTAAACAATTTAAAGACAATGCTACCAAATACTAATTGAGTGTATGTAAACTTCTGACCCACTGGGAATGTGATGAAATAAATAAAAGCTGAAATAAATCACTCTCTACTATTATTATGACATTTCATATTCTTAAAATAAAGTGGTGATCCTAACTGACCTAAAACAGGGAATTTTTACTTTGATTAAATGTCAGGAATTGTGAAAAACTGAGTTTAAATGTATTTGGCTAAGGTGTATGTAAACTTCCGACTTCAACTGTAGCTGTGCAGTGACGTTCCCCATCCACCTGACAGAGCTTGAGAGGATCTGCAGAGAAGAATGGGAGAAACTCCCTAAATACAGGTGTGCCACGCTTGTAGAGTCATACCCAAGAAGACTCAAGGCTGTAATTGCTGCCAAAGGTGCTTCAACAAAGTACTGAGTAAAGGGTCTGAATACTTATGTAATACTGTTTTTGCTTTGTCATTATGGGGTATTGTGTGTAGATTGATGAGAAAAAAAAAAAATTTAATCAATTTTAGAATAAGGCTGTAACCTAACAAAATGTGGAAAAAGTCAAGGGGTCTGAATCCTTTTGAAGGCAGTGTAAGCTCATGCTTTTCTTTTCTGTATCGGGAGATGGAGCTGAAAAAGTGGAAACTTATGTTGACATCAACAAGAAGGAGATAAAAGAGTTGATCAAGGGCCTGAATGAGACTCGCAACCCTGAGATGTGTAGTGGCTTTGTGGACTTGTTCCTTGTCCGAAAGCAGACCCCGGAGGTATGGAGAGTTAACGCAGTAACTTTCATCAGTGGCATCACATATTGCCTAGTTTCACTTTTAGTTTCATATTTTAGTTTCAGAGCCAAAGATTTCAGTTTCAGTTTTTATAATTATTTCCGTTTACTAGCTAGTTTTAGTTTACTATAATAACCTTGGAGTTGTCATCATCATGTGTGTTCTTTGAATCAGCCATGTGACTTCTATATGTTATTTGTGGGTCTGTGTCTGTCAGGATGCAGGCCCCATGGACTCCTTCTACCACAACGATAACCTCATGTATTCTGTGATGAATCTGTTTGCTGCTGGTACCGGCACCACAGAGACAACCCTTCGATGGGCGCTGCTGCTCATGACCCACATACAGTGTAAGGACCAATAGATACAGCCAGATACAGATACAGACTGATGATCATGCGTAACTACGACAAATAACATTTCTGTCACATACAACAAAACACATTTCTGTGTAGCTTTACCTATGTTGTTCTGCTTTAGAATTTCACAGACCTTCCTAGTTCTTGTTTGAAGGTCCCTTGAGGTTGAGGTTTAACTTTATAGTAACTTTGGTCCTCCCTTCTTTCTGTCTCAGACCGGGTCCAGGAGGAGATCAGCAGGGTTATAGGAAGTCATCAGCCCTTGGTAGAGGACAGGAAGAACCTGCCCTACACTGATGCAGTGATCCATGAGATCCAGAGACTGGCCAACGTTGTACCCATGTCCATCACTTACACCACCAGCTGAGACGTCACCTTCCAGGGATACTTAATCAAAAAGGTTAGATACCTGGTTTTCATCATACATTTGCATGTACATTTCCATGACTATAATGTATTGGTTATTGTAGAGACAAATCTCTTACACTGAAACTGCACTGTCATACTAGATGTCATACTAACTGCACTGTCATACCAGATATCTGATTTGAATCTGTAATGTTTAAAACATTTATACAATTAGAGATCATTGAATTGCTCTGTAAGTAAACCCATCTTTTAGCAAGTGTTGTAATGTTGATGTCAATCATCTCTTATACTCTGGATTTGTCTCTAATTCTATTGATTGTAAGGGTCGTCTGTGTTTCCTCTGCTGACCTCCGTCCTGCAGGACAAAAGCGAATGGGAGAGCCCCCTCACCTTTAACCCCGCCCACTTTCTGGATGAGCAGGGGCGATTCATCAAGAGGGCCACCTTCATGGCCTTTTCTGCAGGTATTAATAACTCCTTCAATGTACCTTTGTAGCACGAGGCAGGAAGTAGTTCTAGAATAATCTATTGGACAGACTTTATGTTATCTCCCATCTCTTTCTCTTCCAGGTCATAGGGTGTGTCTGGGGGAGGGTCTGGCCAGGATGGAGCTCTTCCTCTTCTTCACCTCCCTCCTGCAGCACTTTAGTTTCTCTCCTCCCCCTGGAGTAACAGAGGATGATCTGGACCTCACACCATCCGTGGGGTTCACCCTCAATCCTTCACCTCACCAGCTGTGTGCTGTCAGCCGGGTCTGAGGAGAGAATTTGAGGAGTGAATCTCGGCCCAATGCACATAAAGGACTCTGTAGCTCAGCTGGTAGAGCACGGCGCTTGTAACGCCAAGGTAGTGGGTTTGATCCCCGGGACCACCCATACACAAAAATTTATGCACGCATGACTGTAAGTCGCTTTGGATAAAAGCGTCTGCTAAATGGCATATTATTATTATTATAATAAATATCGATAATGTGTAGTAGTTCACCTGTTGGGTGTTGATGAATGTTGACGATTTTAACATGTTGAATCATTAAGAAATTAACAGAACATTACAGCTGATGATCAGGTCAGAGGCAATATAGTGCTTTAACCGTTCAGCTGATGATCAGGTCAGAGGCAATATAGTGCTTTTAACCGTTCATCTGCACAGCATTTCTATTGTGGTTGCTAGTTCTACTTCCTGTGATGCCCTTATTGGGGATTACAATAATTATAAGGAAAAACAAGACATTTACTTTTAAGAAAATGCCCCATGGGGACAAATAAAGTGTATTAAATGTAATTGAATGTTGAGAATTCCTTGTCATTGGACGACACCTCAGTAATATGGATCTGCACTTGATCAAGGGCCATAGAGTGCTTGTCATCATTATCAGGTTCAGTCAAAACTTTGCTGCAGTCCTTGGTGACCGCTAAATTAATATCAGTAGAGTGGGCATCACTGTTTGGCTCAATCTCTGAGGTAGGGATGTTGACATCCTCCCTGGCCAGGAGGAGTTGGATGGTGGCAGTTAAATATCTGCGCGCCAGGGGTTGCCATTTGTTGGAGTCAGGGAGCTTTCCCTCTGGGCTTTTACAGAGGAAGCTTCCACCATGTTTGCCAGTCTGTGGGGTGACAGTGACTGGAATATCTCCTGTGGTGGAGTCAAGGTCCTCTATGAGTTGGTCCACCATGAGGTGTTGGTAGGCCGATGAGACCCCATGGACAATTGGTTCCCACTGGTCCCATTGGTCAGAGGACTCTACTCCTGAGCCTCCAGTGTTGAAGCTTCCACTACTAATAAGTGGGGAGGACGGGGAGCATTCATGGACCCATTCAGTGTTGTAAGATAGTGCATACGCATATTTGTCACCAATGATCTTGTGCCAATTTTGATAGAGATTTGATTCTTTCAAAACCCTCAGCATACTTCCTGTTGTCCCTTCTGAAAGAGACACCATGGCAACAGTATAAGCAAACAATTGAGTTTCACCTGTTTTTTTACAAATGAAGTGTGGAAGTTATTACTATTCTATCTCAGTGCTGCTGTATGAGACAGCTTATATAGCATTAGTAAGAACTCGAGGTCGAAATGAAGTAAAACCAGTAGTTAACCAAATACTAACTAGGCCTAAATGGATACAATCAAAATCCTCACCTGATAGGGAAATGTGATGTGTGGCCCGGTGGACAATATTGAGCGTACCCACCGGAGTAAACAAGGAAGATAAGCGCAGGAAACTCAGTATAAAATGTTGTGCTTTACTGTAATGTTGACATTACAAACAATGCATTCTATTCTATGGCATGAGCTGCTGTGCTTTACTCTGCATCATTTGAATGAACATTCTATGTTCCCATGGAAATCCAGCATTAGTTGATAGAACATTCCAAATTACAATATTCAATTACTAGAGGGCCTATGTCATAAACCCTCAACATTCCAGAATGTGTTGATAATGGCAGCCATATTGGTCAGGGAGAAATCCTACCAGTCTAATTGGAATAAATGGCAGTAGAGGCATAATCCTGATTTTACTTCTGCAGGAAAATAACATTAAGGCTTGATATATCACAAAATGTGTAATAGAATTGTCAACCTGAAGTGTTGTCATATAATTACAAATACTGTTCATACAGATTTTATATCAATTTTCTGTATAAATAGCCTTTAAAATACAGTATATGTAAACAGACCATAAATGTCTTATTGTTTTATTGGAATGCTTTGAGTGCTATTATATGATACAATATCAGTACTTGTTGCATTTACAACTAGTCCAATTAATATCATCAACTGATTTCACCCATTGTATGGCTGTGGATTGACTGCATTGTTTGAATGGAATTTCATATTGGCAGTTAATTTGAAAAATGTATGGAATTCTTCCACTAAAACTGGCTGGCTAGCTAGCTAACAATAATACAGAGCAGATAAATTATTCAAATTCATTATTTTACACACTATCCTATCCAGTGGCAATTTTAGCATGTCAATCTTGGTGGGGCAAAAAATATATGCATGCCAGCAAAGCCACTACACAACACAACACTAAACAATACATTAATTGCACTATAATGGTGACAAATTGTGCCCACAAACTGTTCGGGCCTGAAGCTGTCCCAACAGCAGAGTCCAAACAGCAGTCCCAACTCCTTACCACTGCTACACCTGGCTATCAGCGGAGCCTTGTCTGGCAGCGAAACAGTTCATTCAGCCTCATTTACTACCTTTAAAAAATATATAGCTGATATGGCTGACTTGCTTAAACAAATGTGGTTCCTACTGACAATTGAGATGTACAAACTATGGCATAAGGGGACGACAAGCGGATAAGAGGAAATCCGTAATTTCGATTAAAACATTAATGAGCGAGCTAGGATAGACGTAGTCAATATAACACTTTTGAAATGTACAGCGACAGAATTCTGAACATGGGCCGTTCTTACAGTATTCTCCCTGTACACCAAGTCAGAACCGTAGGATAAATAAAGGGCACATATAAGCAGACAATGTAAGCTCTTACAATATTTAATGATTACATTTCTCTAAAACAGGTTATAGGCTACATGTGCACCACCAAGTCAGAACAGTAGGCGAAATTAAAGAGGGGAAAATAGACCAAATGAGGCACATGGGCTACTAACAGCTTACTACACAACATACACTTAGTATTACTTTCTTAGCTACAGTATACATATCTCCCTGGCATATTACATAATTTATGCAGCAGCATACAATACATTTTTGGACTCACCTTGTTGTGCTGTGCTCACTTGAACAGGAAGGTGGCGCGGCGGTCCTTCCTGAACAAATTTTGTCATAAAACTTTGTCATCAAAGTCTGGTGTTCTCTGGATTTATGGTGCTTTCAAGACAACTGGGAACTCTGAAAAAAATAAGGTCGAATCATGATGACGTCAGTGATCTTCAGGTCGTAGCTCAAGAAAGAGGCCCGAATTCCCGATTTACAATTCCGAGTTGGATGACCGTTCAAAACGTATTTTCCCAGTCGGAGCTCGTTTTTTCCCGAGTTCCCAGTTGTCTTGAACTCACTGAAATCAGATTTCCCAGTTCCAAGTTCAGTTGTTTTGAGCGCAGCAGAAATCATGCTTGATTGACAGCATGGCTAATGCTGAATGTTTATCATTTTAAACTTGGAAAAGAGACCCTTAAATCCAGACTTGGGACCACACACCCACTCCACTGAATAGCAGGCTAGTGATTGCTTTGCAATGCTTGCAGTTAGCCACTGATTCCATTGTTGAATTTGCAATTTCCAACTTGTTGTGTAATGTTTATGTCCAATGGCCGATGAGCATCGATACATTTTATCTATAATTTCTCTTTATTATTTATCTTTATATCACTAGGATTAAAAAGTATTTGCCAGTAGATTGTCGACTTGATTCATAATGATGACTTAAAAAAAATATATATACAATTTCTAATTACAATACCAATAACAAAAAACCCTAGGACATCACTACACGTATATTTTCTCTGAAGAAACATAAAATAACATTAAAGCAAAAAAAGAATTGACTTTCAAAAGATTTAAAGTATCTAAAATAAAATAAATGAAATAAGGTCAGGGGTTAGAGTTGTACAAACCTATGATAGTTGTAAGAATACAGTGTTTTTTTCTGTTATTGACTAATTCTAGAGATTTTATTAAATATTGGATTTCAAGTAAAATATATATTGCATTTGGGGACAGATTTCAAATATTTGTTTTTGTGTATATAACATTTATCAGAGCGAATGAAAAAATTAACGACTAATTCAGTAGTTTTGTTTTCATTTGAATAACAACATATTACATCTTTCATTGTAAATACATGGGTCTTATTGATGAAATAAAAAAATGTAAATGCTTAACTCGCTCCAAAATAACTTCACAGAGTCACACATAAAAAAAATCGTATAATAGTTTCCCCTTCTTTGTCACAAAAGGCATATGTCTTCTAAGTCCATGAATTTAGACAAGTTATTGCAAGGGTATATTTTGTGCAAGATTTTAAAGCGAATTTCTTCCACCTTGTTTTATATACAAAATGTGTGAGGGAGCAACCAAGCTTTCTTCCATTCAATTTCAGTAATATATGCATTTCAGAAGAATTTCCCTCTAGAAGAGATCTTGTTCTTGGAGTTAAAGTTATCTTATGAATGTATTATTACATTTCTTATCCAGCAGGGGGCAACCTCCTAACATAAATTGTGCATCTAGCTTGACATGTTCTCCAAAACACAGATGAGATTTCATTAATTGAGTAATGCTTTGCATATAGAATTACATTATTTATAATGTATTGGGAAGTTATATGTTTCTAAGAACTTTCTAGAAGAAAGTATATTTCCTTCTTTATCAAATAAATCAAGCACAAGGTGAAAAATCTGTCGATGTGCCCTTAAGCAAGGCACTTAACCCTAATTGCTCCTGTAAGTCGCTCTGGATAAGAGCGTCTGCTAAATGACTTAAATGTAAATGTAAATAATATTTATTTCAAACCACTTAGGGAAGAACAAATACTTGTTTTTAACAACAATATTGTTGTTGTTCCACAGAAGTGCCTTGTGTGGGAGAAGTTGTGGACATAACATAGTTTCCAGGCTGAAAGGGCTTGTTCATGAAATTTTGACAGTTTGATGGGTAATTTTGCCAGAGAATAGTTGCACTTCCACAAAAATTGAAGAACACCCAATTTCATAAAAATATGACAGGGAATGAAGTACCATATAGATTCAGAGCTAAGCATACATATTTTTTATCCAGTTTACTTTAAAGGCATTGTTGAAATCTAGTACCCGAAGCCCACTATCAGCTCTTTGGTTTGATATTACAGACTAATTCAGTTTGCGTTGTTTATTTTTCCATATAAAGTCTAGGAAAGTTTTGTTGATATCCTTGCTGGTTTGATCAGCTACAAATAGGGATAGAGCAGGGTAGACAAAACGTGACAGACCCTCTGCTTTGGACAATAAAACCCTTCCAATAATATAGAGGTCACGCTGGAGCCAGTTATTGTGGATATTGTTTCCTTTAAACTCTGAGAGAAATTGAGATGTTGACAGACAATATGGTTTTTCGCCATGTGCACCCCTAAATATTTCAGATTATCTTTCACTGGAATATTCTCAACAGATTGGTCATTTGAGTTATGCAGGGACAATATTTAGCATTTATTTAAGTTAAGTTCCAGACCAGAAGCAGAAGAGAATGATTTGATCATATTAAGTGCAATAACAACTTGATCCTTGTCTTTTAGAAACAGAGCTGTATCGTCTGCTAATTAAGATATTTGTATATATTTTCCAAATATTGAAATACCTTTTAATACAGGGTTGTTTAAAATGCTAATAGATAGGAATTCTACAACTAAAAGGGATAAGAAAGCTGACATAGGGCAACCCTGGTGTACACTACGGTGAATATTAAATATTTTAGATGTGTTACGATTAATCATAATATAACTATTAATATCTTTATAAAACATATTGATAACAGAGACAAAGCTAGTCCCGAAACCAAAAGTGTACAACGAACGTATTAGGGACTAGTGTTCAATTGTATCAAATGCTTTACAAAAGTCAAAGAATAAAATAATAGCCTCGGAGTCAACTGAATCGGCGTAATCAATCAAGTCTAAAACTAACCTAATGTTACAGATGATATGGCGACCTTTCTTGAAACCAGTTTGGGTTTCATTAATAAGGTGGTTTAGGCCCATTTTAAGTCTATTAGCATATGCTAATCTTTTTGTAATCTGTAATCTGTATTTAATCATGTAATAGGTCTCCAATTATATATGAAAAGGGGATCTTTATCAGGTTTTGGTATTAAGGAAATAACCCCTTGTTTCATGGTAGTAATCATCTCAGCCTTAGCTAGGCATTCTTGGAACATGTTGAATACTGGTCGCTCTAAATGTTCCCAAAAGTGTAAATAGAATTCCACAGAAAGACCATCTGTTCCAGGTGCTTTGCCCTTCTTCATAGATTTAAGAGCATCTCTAATCTCTACTATAGAAAACTCCTCTTCACATATGGACTTGAACTCATCAGAAATAATTGGAACATGAGCATGGAGTAAAAAGTACATTATTTTCTTTAGGAATGTAGTGGAGTAAAACTAGTAAAAAATAGAAATAGTCAAGTACAGATACCCAAAAGATTACTTAAGTAGTACTTTAAAGTATTTTTACTTAGGTACTTTACACCGCTGGCTATGCTAATATCAGTATTGCCCTGTAACTTTTATGTGAATTCGCTTCTCATGACCATTCCTTGATCTTAGTCAGCTAAACTCATAATACTTGATTGCACATTTTAACTATAATATGTAATGGAGTCAGATAGTCAGGTTTATCAAATGTAGATTGTTAAATATGATTTAGCCCTAGAGTAGACTCAGATTTTATAAACCAGTGGCATGCCACAGTTGCCTGGGTGTGTATGAGGACATCATATTAGTCATCGTACGTCAGTTTCACTGGTTTTTTCCAACAGACTAATCATACATTTAATACTCACCATTGTTGCCTCTGATTTCTTTGCAGCTCCTGGGTTTTGGCTCCTGGGCTCTGGGGCTGTAACTTACATTCTATAGCGGAATCCCTTACCCAGACAACAGAGACAGTTAGATTGAGCAGTATTTCTGATGTAAAAATAAAATGTTATGTGGTTAGATCAACAGTAACTTTCTCCGAAACGTAAAGATTTCGCTATAATTCTTTCAGTTGGATAGTTTTATGATGAGTTTCTCTGGTATCTAGTACTTCAGGATGTAAGAGAATAGTTAAACACTTAGATGGAGAGTTGGTTCAGAGTTATTTAATATTACAGTACTGGATTCACATGACAAGTGGTACGGGTGTAGCCTATTGTCATCTGAATGATAGGCATACAAAATCTCTCTGTTTATATACGGCTTTGCAAGCTAATTCCATTTTGCACCCTAATAAGGATATTCCATCACGTACTCATTCTAAGATTAACACAAGTGGCCCCCAAGCTATAATAACATGCCATTTAGCAGACGCTTTTATCCAAAGCGACTTACAGTCAGGCCTCCACAATCACCCGACATTTTTTTTTGTGTGTATGGGTGGTCCTGGGGATCGAACCCACTACCTTGGCGTTACAAGCGCCGTGCTCTACCAGCTGAGCTACAGAGGACCACCTTGGCACGCAGACCTTCTGGCACCCATCAGTGACAGAAATAACTACATGGAATGTCCTTATCCTCTCAATCCCATGCAGCTCATAAGATCAAAGACATTAACAAATACTGTATAAAAAGACATTATATCAGATAGACTAGAAAGATATTAAATAATCAGAATGCAAAATTATTCTGTTTTGTGACGTAAAGCGACAGTAAGCATCAAAAATTAAGTGGGAAAATTATTATAGAGTACCTGGGGCCTCTTTTATTAAAATGTACTTAGATTTCAAACTTTGAGTATAAGATTCGATTTATAAAATGGTTTTACGAATGTGGCGGGGTGACTGCTTTGTTGTTTTTCAAATACCAAATTAAACTTACAGTGGACACACAGGCGTATGATCCCAGCCAGCAGGAAAGCACACAGCAGCCCCAGACACACTACAGCAGCTACGGGGGATCTTCTCCCCGGGCTCTTAGATTCTGAAAAGAGAAGGTGTTTCTATAACCTACAATCATTTTTGCATTAACTGCCTAAACATCTGAGTGCAAACACACCAAATAATGTGCATGACACAAGTGATACAAGCATGGATAATAAGTGTGTGTGTGTGTTTGTTTGTTGTGTGTGTGTGTGTGTGTATATATAAATAGCGGTATAGCTTTATACATTACCAGAGTGTTTCGCTCCTGGTGATTGTTTTCCCATACCGTCTTCATTGAGATAAACATTGTCCCCAGATATCTCCATGGTCTACCACTGTCTCAATTTGACAGCCGTCCAGTGAGTCTGGGACTTATATATGACAGTAACCACGATGCACAGGAAACTGCAGGGTTGGGTAGTAATGGATTACATGTTACAGGTATTACGTAATCAGATTACAAAAATGAAGTAATTTATCAACCCAGATTACTTTTAAAATACAGTTCCAGTCAAAAGTTCGGACACAATTAATCATTCAAGTTTTTGTCTTTATTTTTACTATTTTCTACATTGTAGAATAATAGTGAAGACATCAAAACTATGAAATAACACATATGGAATCATGTAGTAACCATAAAAAGTGTTAAATAAATCAAAATATATTTTATATTTGTGATTCTTTAAACAGCCACCCTTTGCCTTGATGACAGCTTTGCACACTCTTGGCATTCTCTCAACCAGCTTCACGAGGTAGTCACCTGGAATGCATTACAATTAACAGGTGTGCCTTGTTAAAAGGTAATTTGTGGAATTTCTTTCCTTAATGTGTTTGTGCAAATCAGTTGTGTTGTGACAAGGTAGGGGTGGTATACAGAAGATAGCCCTATTTGGTAAAATACCAAGTCCATATTATGGCAAAAACAGCTCAAATAAGCAAAGAGAAACGACAGTCCATCATTACTTTAAGACATGAAGGTCAGTCAATCCGGTAAATTTCAAGAACTTTGAACGTTTCTTCCAGTGCAGTCGCAAAAAACACCAGGCGCTATGATGAAACTGGCTCTCATGAGGACCGCCACAGGAAAGGAAGACCCAGAGTTACTTCTGCTGCAGAGGATAAGTTCATTAGAGTTACCAGCCTAAGAAATTGCAGCCCAAAAAAATGCTTCACAGAGTTCAAGTAACAGACACATCTCAACATCAACTGTTCAGAGGAGACTGCGTGAATCAGGCCTTCATGGTCGAATTGCTGCAAAGAAACCACTACTAAAGAACACCAATAAGAAGAAGAGACTTGCTTGGACCAAGAAACACGAGCAATGGCCATTAGACCGGTGGAAATATGTCCTTTGGTCTGATGAGTCCAAATTTGAGATTTTTGGTTCCAACCGCCATGTCTTTGTGAGATGCAGAGTAGGGTGTGTGGTTCCCACCGTGAAGCATGGAGGAGGAGGTGTGATGGTGTGGGGGTGCTTTGCTGGTGACACTGTCAGTGATTTATTTAGAATTCAAGGCACACTTATCCAGCATGGCTACCACAGCATTCTGCAGCGATACGCCATCCCATCTGGTTTGCGCTTAGTGGGACTATCATTTGTTTTTCAACAGGACAACGACCCAACACACCTCCAGGCTGTGTAAGGGCTATTTGACCAAGAAGGAGAGTGATGGAGTGCTGCATCAGATGACCTGGCCTCCACAATCACCCGACCTCAACCCAATTGAGATGGTTTGGGATGAGTTGGGCCGCAGAGTGAAGGAAAAGCAGCCAACAAGGGCTCAGCAAATGTGGGAACTCCTTCAAGACTGTTGGAAAAGCATTCCAGGTGAAGGTGGTTGAGAGAATGCCAAGAGTGTGCAAAGGGGGGCTACTTTAAATATAAAATATATTTTGATTTGCAGTGGTCTAAGGCACTGCATCGCAGTGCTAGCTGTGCCACTAGAGATCCTGGTTTGAATCCAGGCTCTGTCGTAGCCGGCAGCAACCGGGAGACCCATGGGGCGGCGCACAATTGGTCCAGCGTCGTCCAGGGTAGGGGAGGGAATGGCCGGCAGGGATTTGGCTCAGTTGGTAGAGCATGGCGTTTGCAACGCCAAGGTTGTGGGTTCATTTCCCACGGGGGGCCAGTATTAAAAATAAAATAAAAATGTTTTTATGTATGCACTCACCAACTGTAAGTCGCTCTGGATGAGAGCGTCTGCTAAATGACTGAAATGTAAAAATGTGTTGATTACACTGTGATTCAAATAACAGTTAATTTATTCACCACATGTGGTGTCAATATCAATCCCACTGGTGTTAACCCCACTACAACCAACACTCAGATATAACACTTTTTACATTAACACCAGGATTTTAACACTTGCTAATTTGCTGTGTAGGTTCCTTCTGTCTAGTGAGTTTCTGATACCGCATTGCTTGCTTTTAGGCTGGGTATCTGTAAAGCAGTTAGTGACAACTGCCGAGGTTAAAATGCCTTTATAAAAACAGCTGATTTTTGTATTACTTCATGTAATATCACACAGCTCGGAAGTCACCTTTCAGTGGGAATGGAATCTTTTCCTTTATGTTCTAATCTTTTTGAAATCTCCCAAACTGCCTAATTTGCTCTCCATGCTTGCTCTCAATGGAATATTTTCCTTTATGTTCTAATCTTTATGAAATCTCCCAAGCTGCCTAATTTGCTCTCCATGGTTCCTATCCACAGAAACGTTTTTAAACTACAAGAGTCAGACCCCCACTTACTGAGAACTGAATCATCCCACATTTGATCAGGATCTTTGTGTCAAAAGGACATTTAGAAATAGTTAACACAGCTTCACCTCCCAAGTACTGGGATGACACATGACAAATCCACTGATTACTCAGTTACAGTTCTACTTTCAGTGGAAACGAGTACATTAAAATCTACCTGTCTGTCTTTGCAGACAGATCTACATGTTTTTTCAAACTTTGAATAGTCACAGAGTATTTACAAAAT
This sequence comes from Coregonus clupeaformis, assembly GCF_020615455.1. Lineage (NCBI taxonomy): Eukaryota > Metazoa > Chordata > Actinopteri > Salmoniformes > Salmonidae > Coregonus > Coregonus clupeaformis. The sequence goes on along the minus strand of NC_059226.1, from coordinate 21,333,631 downwards.
GATCATCCAACTCAAGATACAGTATAATGAGTTTTCTCTTGGATCCGTGACATTTGTCTTTTGAAGTCTTTATCATACCATACCAGGCAGTTACTGTTAAGGGTGGATCAGACATTCAAATGACATTTCCTCTTTTACTGGCCACAATCTGAGGTGTTCAACAAATCGGAAGGCATCAAGAGGGACCGCAGTGGCTCATGTGTCTGCGTACCCACATCCATAGCCACACATGCAGTCAGAGCCGGACCTAGTTTTTTGAAGGCCCTAAGCAACATTATGTTGGGAATCCCATCCACCTTGCAAGGATTTTTTTTTAGTGGCCCTCTCTTGACGGCGTTTTAGAGTTAGAGTTAATTTCCTGCAATTCTACACATTTTGCCATGGGGCAGAGAGAAGATTTTGCAATTTTATGACACATTTCATGCAATTCTAATAATATTGCCATGGGGCAGAGAGAAAAATTTGCAATTTTTAATATGATATCTGAGTGTGAGTGACAAAATCAATGGTTGCCCGGTAAACTGGCCGCTAGACTAATTTACCAATCTAAAAAATGTTTTGCTGACATGGGCTAATTGAGTGACAGTCAGGTGACTGACATAACAATAGAAAAACTGCTGATGAACAACCAAATTTCGAAATTTCACCTTGTGTATTCTACTATTCTAACTCTCCACAGTAAGTTGAAAGCCCAACTGAGTTTCTAAAGAAAATTATCTGTGGGCTTGCCCAACCCTGCTCTATAGCCACTATGGTTATTATTTGACCTGGCTGGTGTTCTATGAATGTTTGATCATCTGGAATAACGATCTGGCCTTATTGGCCACCCCTCTGAGCCTGGTTCCTCTCTAGGTTTCTTCCTAGGTTCCTGCCTTCTAGGGAGTTTTCCCTAACCATTGTGCTTCTGCATCTGCATGGGCCCTACACACTTCTCAGGATTTGGTATTCAGACGTATCTTATTCAGTCGCGTAACACGCTCTGCAGGTGTGGCGACCTTGCACGCTCTGAATAAATTGGTGGCCAACAGATTTTCTTGTGGGGTTTTCATTCAATTGGGTTTTCAGTACATTTATCTTAAGCCATCCCTTTAAATACAGTGTACCTTTTTAGTTAGAATTTTGTCCACAGACTTGAGAGAATGGGTTCAGAATATTAGGGATCAATGAAATCCATCTAAATATATGCATATTCGTCTCCATTTCAGCACCAATTGGTAGTTTTAAAAATACTCTGATTTTGTAGATTATTTAGATTTAGGAAAGTAGTTATAAATTATTTTAAAAAACAGGTTTGGAGAGCCTTTAAGCACGAAAGAAAACTGGTTTGTTTCATTCTGAAAATTGTCAAATTCAGTTCTTCAACCCATGGTAAGGTTGGAAGATTAGTATACATAGAATTATAATAAAAAGAATAGTGTACAATAGTAGGCTATACCCTTGTCTACTGCCTGCACTAACCATGGAACTGTGTGACGACACGGCCAAGTATTGGCCATGAATTGGGTTCAAACTGTTACTGCTTGGTCTGCGCTCCGCTCCATAATGGTTTAATTAGCCTGTCTTTTTTTATATTATCAACTGTTACTAATGATACTCAGCAACAACCACTCGGCCATGATGACGTTTACAGAGGAAGCAAATGAAGGTAAACAAAACAATGTAATTAAATGGAATGCTATTGTAGGCTATACCAACTAAAGGGAACTAACAGTAAATTGGCAGTTGAATACAGTGGGGGAAAAAAGTATTTAGTCAGCCACCAATTGTGCAAGTTCTCCCACTTAAAAAGATGAGAGAGGCCTGTAATTTTCATCATAGGTACATGTCAACTATGACAGACAAATTGAGAAGAAAAAAATCCTGAAAATCACATTGTAGGATTTTTTATGAATTTATTTGCAAATTATGGTGGAAAATAAGTATTTGGTCACCTACAAACAAGCAAGATTTCTGGCTCTCACAGACCTGTAACTTCTTCTTTAAGAGGCTCCTCTGTCCTCCACTCGTTACCTGTATTAATGGCACCTGTTTGAACTTGTTATCAGTATAAAAGACACCTGTCCACAACCTCAAACAGTCACACTCCAAACTCCACTATGGCCAAGACCAAAGAGCTGTCAAAGGACACCAGAAACAAAATTGTAGACCTGCACCAGGCTGGGAAGACTGAATCTGCAATAGGTAAGCAACTTGGTTTGAAGAAATCAACTGTGGGAGCAATTATTAGGAAATGGAAGACATACAAGACCACTGATAATCTCCCTCGATCTGGGGCTCCACGCAAGATCTCACCCCGTGGGGTCAAAATGATCACAAGAACGGTGAGCAAAAATCCCAGAACCACACGGGGGGGACCTAGTGAATGACCTGCAGAGAGCTGGGACCAAAGTAACAAAGCCTACCATCAGTAACACACTACGCCGCCAGGGACTCAAATCCTGCAGTGCCAGACGTGTCCCCCTGCTTAAGCCAGTACATGTCCAGGCCCGTCTGAAGTTTGCTAGAGTGCATTTGGATGATCCAGAAGAGGATTGGGAGAATGTCATATGGTCAGATGAAACCAAAATAGAACTTTTTGGTAAAAACTCAACTCATCGTGTTTGGAGGACAAAGAATGCTGAGTTGCATCCAAAGAACACCATACCTACTGTGAAGCATGGGGGTGGAAACGTCATGCTTTGGGGCTGTTTTTCTGCAAAGGGACCAGGACGACTGATCCGTGTAAAGGAAAGAATGAATGGGGCCATGTATCGTGAGATTTTGAGTGAAAACCTCCTTCCATCAGCAAGGGCATTGAAGATGAAACGTGGCTGGGTCTTTCAGCATGACAATGATCCCAAACACACCGCCCGGGCAACGAAGGAGTGGCTTCGTAAGAAGCATTTCAAGGTCCTGGAGTGGCCTAGCCAGTCTCCAGATCTCAACCCCATAGAAAATCTTTGGAGGGAGTTGAAAGTCCGTGTTGCCCAGCGACAGCCCCAAAACATCACTGCTCTAGAGGAGATCTGCATGGAGGAATGGGCCAAAATACCAGCAACAGTGTGTGAAAACCTTGTGAAAACTTACAGAAAACGTTTGACCTGTGTCATTGCCAACAAAGGGTATATAACAAAGTATTGAGAAACTTTTGTTATTGACCAAATACTTATTTTCCACCATAATTTGCAAATAAATTCATTAAAAATCCTACAATGTGATTTTCTGGATTTTTTTCCCTCATTTTGTCTGTCATAGTTGACGTGTACCTATGATGAAAATTACAGGCCTCTCTCATCTTTTTAAGTGGGAGAACTTGCACAATTGGTGGCTGACTAAATACTTTTTCCCCCCACTGTATGTGTGGTTATTAGGCCTACTGATGGTCCATACTGATAGTGGCTAATATTGAAAATGATAGAAATAGGAAACAGAGAATGTCTGGGTAGCCTATAATTAAGACATTGGAGAGTGCCCATCCCTGCAAGTTAAAAGTCGTGGTCCTCTGTAGCTCAGCTGGTAGAGCACGGCGCTTGTAACGCCAAGGTAGTGGGTTCGATCCCCGGGACCACCCATACACAAAAAAAAAATGTATGCACGCATGACTGTAAGTCGCTTTGGATAAAAGCGTCTGCTAAATGGCATATTATTAAAAGGCTGTACAGTTTAAATTCTGCATAATGGCACAGCATTTCCTAAACTTTACTGTGGGAAAGTTGATCTGCTTCAGTTTGCTGCCATATGACTGGTTTCACATTTGTCTCCAGCAATAGGGTAAAATAAGTGTAATTTATATTTACAATTCCCTTATCCAAACAGATTACTCATTTACCTAGCTCTTATCAATAGCTGCTCTTGTCAAGTAGATGCTTTTTCCACTTGGAACCTGCAGGTTCGCTCACCCTTATTCATGGTTTCCTCGCACATAAATGTGGTGGAATTATGAGGGAATTAAGTAAAGGTCAGAATATGGTGTATCTGTAAACACACCTCTGCCACACCTTTATTTCTTAGAGCTCCACCCCGAAGGAATAGTGGGTGAACATCATGCTATACTCATGCTTAAGTTCAAGGTAAGAATACACAGAGAGAAAAGTGCATAAAAAGGGAAGTATGTTCCATTTATGCACGCTCAACTGGGGTCGAAATCGGGCCCTGCTTGACAACTGCTGATGTAAAAAGGGCTTTATAAAATACATGTGATTGAATGAATCTGTTGGGTGGTTGTGTGTATTGTGCACGTGTGTACGTGAGTGTGCACGTGTATGCATGTGGGTGGAAGAGAAGAGAGGGTGGACGTAATCAGACAAACATAATGGCAGCACATCTGAAACCATGAAACACTGGATTTTTTGTTGTTGCAATATTGCCAAGCAATGTTGCTGGCAACGGGGAAAAACAAAATTTCCCAAGTTATTGGGGTCTTATAGGAGCTGTCATTTGTGACTGAGATTTATAAAAGTGTGATTCAAACAATGCACATTTGTGATTGCTAGGCATACAAATACGGTTATTTCTCGATACGGTACCTTCGAAACAAGGTCTAGTTGCGGACTAGATTGACAACGACTCTTGGCGGAATGCAACTAGTGTTGGGTCGTTCGCGACATGGCTATTTTTTGAACAAATCTCTTTGATGAATGTCGAGAACCGAATCGCATCATTTGGCTCCCTGATTTGCATACCGTTACTACTGCTTTTTGAGCACCAGACAACGATTATCTACAGATAAATTATAAAACATTTTCTGAAGATAATAACTCCTCAATGCAGGAACAATAGATAGTGAGGAGAGCGCCTCATCCTGCTCCACACACATTTTTAAAGTGCGTTCTAATAATTTGTTAAGGTAAAAATGTATTTGAATTTATATCACAATCTGACATAATGCCAGGCAATGTTTTATTATTTATATTATTGTAATGACCCAGCTGGGTCATAAAGTAAAAGAGAGACGGGCACCAGGTGTACAGGCAGAACACAGGTTTATTCCTGAATGGGCTATTGTTCAGGCCACAGCCCACGCCGCTAAACCTCGAACATACACAAATACATGTCAAGTCAAGTGTCCCGAACAGAAGAGAGAGAGAGATGAGACCGTAACCCCTATTTAAGCATTCCAAAACCCCGCGGGATTACCCATCATACCCCCCCAACCTTTCCATCTGTCCTGGCATATTTAACCCCTGCTAGCACCCATGAGAACGATAACACACCCACGAACACAGAACACAATACCGGGTCGTTACATTATTGATTAGCAATTCGTTCACGGTTTTAGGTCAACGTTTAAGCACTACTGAACGAAGAGCTGTTTGGGAGCCAAATAAACGTATCTTTTAGATTAACGGAGCCAAATGAGCTGACTCACTGAAAAGACTCAGAATGCCCATCACTAAATGCAACCAAAATGCTTATTGTTCGAACTGCAGTAGCCCCCCAAACAATTCTCGAGTTTGAGTTTGTTGAGCAGAAGCGGCTGTGTATGTTTTGGTTCTACAACGCTTTGTCCATCGATAACATTCAATAATCAATTCATTCATTCTTGCACCAAGCAATCAATTATCAGTTCTAAACATGCATTTTTCTTCTCTATGCGGCCTGCAGCATGTTCTATTTTCCTGTGCGCACATATGATAGACAGTTGATGTTCAAAGCACGTCTCTGGAGCCGCTGTGCAGGAGGAGCCCACATTAATCCTTCTTTAGGATTCATTGCAGCCAGCATGATGCTGCCACCACAAAACTTGAAAATACAGAGGGTTTCACAACATTGGATTCAGTCCACATTACTGTCCTGTAAAAGAAGGAAACATGTTATAAAATTCATTCCAAATAATCAACTATGTTTGCAACAATGGCCATAAAGGGATTGTTCACCCAAATTACCAAATGACATAGAAAAGATGAGCGTCACAATGGTTGATGCTTATTCCAATACATTGCATTCAATTGGAAAAGATGAGCGTCACAGGGCTGATGCTTAGGTCAATACATTGGATTCAATGGGAAAAGATGAGCATCACAATGGTTGATGCTTATGTCAATACATTGCATTCAATACGAAAAGATGAGCGTCACAGGGTTGGGATGCTACGGTGGGTTTGGTGTCGAAATGAGAAAGTATGACCAGAAAAGAACCCCATACCTACTGTAAAATATGGTGGTGGATCTTTGATGTTATGGGGCTATTTTGCTTCCACTGGTCCTGGGGCAATTTGTTAAGGTCAACGGCATCTTTTACATTTTAGTCATTTAGCAGACGCTCTTATCCAGAGCGACTTCCAGTTAAGTGAGTGCATACATTTTCATACTGGCCCCCCGTGGGAAACGAACCCACAACCCTGGCTTTGCAAGTGCCATGCGCTACCAACTGAGCTACAGGGGACATCATGAACTTTACCCTTTAAAGTCTTAGTAGGGTCTGCTCTGTTCAACATTTTGGGAGTTGAGACATAAAAAGGGTATCGTTACAAAGGTTAAGTTCTCCTCTATTACAGTAAATTAATGTCTCAATGTGTTTTGGTGTCCATACGACTTATGTTAGAACAAACCTCAAATGTGAATAGCTAGTTGAAACTGCTTGTTGTCAGAGAGGAAGATGATCTATCGTGGTAATTGTTGTGAGTGGCAGGGGGAGGGACTTGATGTCTATGTGCGAGTGGAAACATGCAGTACACACAGCACAGAAGGAGCGAAGGAGACGAGACCAAAAAGACATGAACACTCATAAAAAATAGAAACAAATAAAATCCTTGATTCTTGCGATACAGGCATTTGGACCATCACCCTAAAATATTAATTCAAATTAATTAGATATATCGCCCAGCCCTACATCGAGCCCAGTTAGCTAGCTAGTTAGCTAGCGAGTAGTGACCATAGCATAGATATTTGCCAGCTTTAGATAGCTAGCTAGCTAGTCAAGGTTAGAAAAACTAGCTAGCTTGCTAGCTAATAAATAAAAAACTGATTGCATGGAAAGTCTATTCTGTAGCTCAGTGGTCACCAACCCTTTCTGAGCCGAGATCCCTTCCTGAGTCAAAATGAAGACCTTGATCTACCACTCAGAATTTATGCATATGCAACCTATTAAACCTATTAAAAACAGTTATGTTACAATGAGGTTTGTGCAGTAGGCTATAGGCTCAACACATTATCATTGCATATTAGCTATTCTTGAATTTCTCTGCAGATGTTGTTCTTCTCAGACCATTTTAAAATGATATTTCGAAACGTGAAGTATATGACCACACTGGTAATAGATAATTTGTTGTATTACTTGTGAGGCATAAATTGAAATCATTGTCACGCCCTGGCTCTGGGGACTCTTAAATGTTGAGCCAGGGTGTGGATTTTCATTGTTTAGTTTTCTATGTTTTTCGTTCTAGATCGTTTATATCTATGTTGGCCAGGGTGGTTCCCAATCAGAGACAGCTGTAGCTCGTTGTCTCTGATTGGGGACCATACTTAGGCAGCCTTTTGGCATGTTAGTTTTGTGGGATCTTGTTCCGAAAGGTTTGTGTTGTAACCTAGGACTTCACGTATCGTTTGTTTATTGTTTTTGGTTCGTGTTGTGTACACAAATAAAGAATGTACGCTTGGTCCGCTTCATCTGTCAACGATCGTGACAATCATTAGCGTTTTTTTTTACTGGACTGGTGGTGCCTGGAGGGATAGCGGGAGAGATGAGAGAGAGAGCGAAAGCAGCCTCTCAGCATCCCTCAGCTCTTCCTCCCTCCACTGACTGACCAAAAAGGGGACACCGTCTTCCAGCTGATGGTGAAACTCGAGTCCACTTCATTATTTCTGACTCATTCCAATTCATGTTGTTACTTACATGACCAGACAATTTGAAATACTCCCCGATATTAGAAAGACACAAGCCGCTAATAACAACGCAAGTCTATCAATACACTTTGTAGTGCGAGTGGATAAGGAGAGGGCGCTTTATGGTTAATCAAGTGTTGAAAAAAGTGTTGACAGTAGTGAAATAAAATGTTAAACATGAACTCATTCATAAAAACAGCAGCTCTTTGCTGTATTCGTTGACAGTCTCTCTCTAGTCATGGTTTTAAAAGTTTTGAAATCTCACACAGTAGAGTCGACTATCCTCGCTGTGAGCTTGTGGAGTTTGCAGACACGGTGATCTGAGCTATCTGATTGGCAAGCCGTATGCCTATAGGTGCAATTGATTTGCTCTCCGGGCACACCGGGTAGGCAGAGTTTGTAAATACAGACACGTTAAATGGTTCGAAATGGGAACTGGGAACACTTCGATTACCCGGCGTGCAAGGCAGATGAATCAAGTGCATCTACTGCAAACAGTGCGAAACTAATAAAAAAATAGGAACGCAAGGATTATCGTTCGGCTTTTTACATAAATGTTTGGTGATCGACTAGGAAAGTCTTGGAAATCGGTCAACCGGTTGGTGACCACTGATGTAACTAGCTAGCTAGCTTAGTTAGTAGGCCTAACAAAAACGCCAGTTAACCTTTGCTAGCTAGCTAGCCAACACTTTGCTCTCAAGAACCCTTATCCAAAGGGTTCTCAGCTATAAGCACCACTTACCGATGGGATCATCTGAACTACAATCCCAACACTCTGTTTTAACGTTTAGAAACGTCAATAATCATTGCTTGCGATATGAAAGAATCTTTCAAATAAAACAAATACACTTAATGTAGCTGGTTTGCACAGATCCATCGAACTACACTTCCGCTACACTTCCTCCCCAGTTAAGCTTACACACAGGTGTTCGAGCATGCTAGATAGTTAATTAACACGTGGTCACCTCTGTCTTCCGTAAACAAGCACTTTAACATGGAGATTTGGCCATGTGGGAACCCCTCACCTTAACCCTATATAGGTGTGTAGAAATGTTACCTTTTTTTCTTTTTTTCACACTGATGTGAAAGATACGTTCCTTATGCTTCCAAAACCGTACCGCAAGCAATGCGAGTTAACGCTCAAAATGAGCGTCGGAGCACTTAACAAAACTCCCCCGGCCAGAAGAGACCTTCATGAATAGACACTAAAGAAAGTTAGCCTCTATGAATGGGCTAACCAACACTAGGCTAGCTAGCTGGCAAACTACCTATGCTAAATCGACTAGCACAGGGGTCTTCAACATTTTCTTGCCCAGGGACCCCCGTCCAGGCAAACTGGTGAATACATCTCGTCTTATCATCAGCAGAATCAGCTTATTTCAAGGCGAATTAAAATGTTCAAATGAATAGATTTGGTATATTTTTTCATTATTTTTGACCTCTCCACATAATAATGGCGGCAGGTAGACTACCAGTTAAGAGCGTTGGACCAGTAACTGAAAGGTTGCTGGTTCGAATCTGTCGATGTGCCCTTGAGCAAGTCACCTAACCCTCATTGCTCCTGTAATTCACTCTGGATAAGAGTGTATGCTAAATGACTAAAATGGTAAATAATTAAAGAGGGAGTGTAAACTCTAACATAGCCAATTAGCTAGAAAGGTAACTCAAAATAAAATTTTGCTAATAGCAGCTGTTTAGCTGATGAAACAAAAGTTATTTGTTGGCAGGCAAAAATGTATGCCCAAGTCAAGAAAGCGTACCAGCAGCACTTGCTGCGACTGGTACTTGCAGGTGTTTTTTCCAAGCCTATGTCAGATACTCCAGTGAGTGTAATAGCCCAATGAGTATAATTTGCTCAATATTACGAGTTGACATCATTAGAAATAAGATATTCCCCTCTTTTGTACCGAAGGTATGTAATTAAACATTTGTTTATTCTGTTGTTGCTATCGATATTCATAAATAATCCATTTTAGGGGGTTGACCCACTGGAGTACCTCCGCGGACCCCAGGTTGAATACCCCTGGTCCAGCAGAATAAATGTATCCAAAACAGCTAAAGAAATTGCATGGAAAACGCATTTTCTCTCTTCTGTGTTGTCGTTTTTGTCTTGTCTACAACACTGTTTCTTTCGCGGCAATCTCATATCTGGATTTTGCACACTGGACTTCTGATGTCAGTGTCAAAACGTGGGCACAGGTCGTTGTTATTTGTGCAGATGGGCAGATCTTGACATGATTGATTCCTTAATTCCTGGGATAAATAAATAATAGCATCAACGCATCCCATCCAAAAGTGATGAATGTTCTTCAACAGTGAAATCCTTGCAAGGTTACGTGATGGAATAAGGGTTTTTCTTTCACCATTTTTCAACCAGGCTTGCAATTTGGTAAGCATTAATGGCTATTTTACAATTTTAACCATAAGTGTTTATTAATGTGTCTAAGCATGTTTAATTGATGGTTAAAGTAATTGACCCATTGTCAAATGCACCATTAAATGATTTAAACAGTTGAAACTATATTTTTTTATATGAAATACTTTGTGAACCCGTTTGCGCTGATAAGCTCCCATGAATGTGGAACGAAAGCTTGACCTAGGCATCAGACTCCAGAGCCCTTTATAAAGCAGAGTTGTGTCAATGAGATGGTCGGTTTTCAGTTGGCTAGCGCAGGCTGAAATATGATGCATTGGGATGCATTCCTTGTTACACCCCTGTAATTACAGACAGCAATTACATGTTATTAAAGTGTAACATTTACATTATTTAGCAGACGCTCTTATCCAGAGCGACTTACAAATTGGTGCATTCAACTTATGATAGCCAGTGGGACAACCACTTTTAAAAAATAATTTAAAAAATAATAGGGGGGTGGGGGGGTAGAAGGATTACTTTATACTATTCCAGGTATTCCTTAAAGAAGTAGGGTTTCAAGTGTCTCCGGAAGGTGGTCAGTGACTCCGCTGTCCTGGTATCTTGGGGGAGCTTGTTCCACCATTGGGGTGCCAGAGCAGCGAATAGCTTTGACTGGGCTGAGCGGAAACTGTGCTTCCGTAGAGGTAGGGGGGCTTGCAGGCCAGAGGTGGATGAACGTAGTGCCCTCGTTTGGGTGTAGGGTCTGATCCTGAATGTAAGGATGTGCTGTTCCCCTCACAGCTCCGTAGGCAAGCACCATGGTCTTGTAGTAGATGCGAGCCTCAACTGGAAGCCAGTGGAGTGTGCGGAGGAGCGGGGTGACATGAGAGAACTTGGGAAGGTTGAACAACAGACGGGCTGCAGCGTTCTGGATAAATTGTAGAGGTTTAATGGCACAGGCAGGGAGCCCAGCCAACAGCGAGTTGCAGTAATCCAGACGGGAGATGACAAGTGCCTGGATTAGGACCTGTGCCGCTTTCTGTGTAAGGTAGGGTCGTACTCTGCGAATGTTGTAGAGCATGAACCTGCAGGATCGGGTCACCGCTTTGATGTTACCGGAGAATGACAGGGTGTTGTCCAGGGTCACGCCAAGGTTCTTTGCACTCTGGGAGGAGGACACAATGGAGTTGTCAACCGTGATGGCAGGATCATGGAGCGGGCAGACAGTGTGACGTTTTCTTTAGTCAAAGTTTCTTTATTGCAGCAAATGATGATGGAAATGTTTTTTAGGGTACTCAGGGCATGTGATGTAATCGCATAACTATAAAGCTCCACTCCACAATTAATTCGAAATGCCTACCGCTTGCTAAATCAATTTATTAAACTATAAAAATAATGTTTCTTTGCAAGACACGGATTGTCTAGACTTTCGAGAATGCCTGAATTGCTTCACAAGCAATTTGAAGTTTCACCATCAAATTGTTTCACATCTCTAGGCCTATGTGAGTGCAAGTTACACCATGGCACAAACTGTGGCTATAAGTAGCCTAGGCTCATGATAATTATTAGAATATGGCAAATATTAGTAAATTATTTCATTCTATCCATGCTGGCTTTTGTGGGCTACCTGAGACATGAAACAGATAGGCGTTCAGGGCATACAGGCGGTCGCCACTTTCATGCGCAATTTGCCTAAATGGCTCATGGAAACACTTCAACCACTTCATTTCTATTCCACATTATAGGTTTTCAAAAAATTCAAAATAATCGCCCATATTTCTTTCTCCAGGTGTGACGTCATTACACTGTGGCAGGCAATTGATGCATCTACCTTCTACGCAAACGTTCTAAATGTCGACAAAAATCACAGCACAAGTTTATGGGATCCTAGCTAGTGTCAGACGAGAAATGCTCTTTGAAATGGGGATGAACAGTTAAACAAGCAAAAAAGTCGATTCTGGCAGTGTGAACAATGCAAAAGCGTTTAGCAAAACCTTCCCAAAAAATATAAAGGCACTTCTGTAGAAAAGTGAATATACCTTTGTTGCAACTTGGCTAATGCATGGCAAGGATTTTAAAAAATTGGTTACTATTAGCAACAAATATTTCCATTCCTCTTTCATATACTGTATAGAACCCATTTGGAGACTTTTGCAATGCTTCCACGTTTATTTATTTAGAGTGTTTTTATTAAAGAGTAAATAGTCAATTACATTATGAAATAACATAATAACTGAAGCAAGATCTGGTCAAATGGAAAAGGTTTCACAACGAAAACAAGTTCAAGTTAGTCCCTCCCAGTTTTGGACTGTTTGCTTCAATTTGGTTCCTAGTTAATACAGCCCTGATAATCCATCTTTTGAGTTAAATTACAAAGATTAGTATACATTTAAAAAAGGAGCTGTTCTTTAAAAAAAATTGCTATGTCTGATATTATCCACCATGACCAACCAACTGTCTAAAGGGAAGATACATTGTGGGAAATTTTGACTAAGTGAAGCTTGACTTTATCATAATCTCATCTTTAAGACAAAGTTATTGAATGATTTTATAAAGTAGTATAATGTTTAAGGATAAATTGCTTATGAAACCATAGAGTTTAGGGAAAATATGAGGAATGAAGTACAAGAGAAATGTGTGAACTATTTAATGAAAAACAAATACATAATTTTTCACCTGTAAATTCAACCTGAACTTCAACCTGGGCAGCAGGTAGTCTAGCAGTTAGAGCATTAGGCCAATAACTGAAAGGTTGCTAGTTTGAATCCCAGAACCAACAAAAATTATACACATTTCAAAAAAGTGTATAATACACAATTGTACTGTGGCTTGCGAAAGTATTCACCCCCTTTGGCATTTTCCCTATTTTATTGCCTTACAACCTGGAATTAAAATTGATTTTTGGGGGGTTGGTATCATTTGATATACACAACATGCCTACCACTTTGAAGGTGCAAAATAAAACAATTTGTGAAACAAACAAGAAATAAGACAAAAAAACAGAAAACTTGAGTGTGCATAACTATTCACCCCCCCAAAGTCAATACTTTGTTGAGCCACCTTTTGGAGCAATTACAGCTGCAAGTCTCTTAGGGTATGTCTCTATAAGCTTGGCACATCTAGCCACTGGGATTTTTGCCCATTCTTCAAGGCAAAACTGCTCCAGCTCTTTCAAGTTGGATGGGTTCCGCTGGTGTACAGCAATCTTTAAGTCATACCACAGATTCTCAATTGGACATTTAAATGCTTCCCCTTAAACCACTTGAGTGTTGCTCTAGCAGTATGCTTAGGGTCATTGTCCTGCTGGAAGGTGAACCTCCGTCCCAGTCTCAAATCTCTGGAAGACTGAAACAGGTTTCCCTCAAGAATTTCCCTGTATTTAGCAACATCCATCATTCCTTCAATTCTGACCAGTTTCCCAGTCCCTGCTGATGAAAAACATCCCACAGCATGATGGGGATGGTGTTCTCGGGGTGATGAGAGGTGTTGGGTTTGCGCCAGACATAACGTTTTCCTTGATGGCCAAAAAGCTCAATTTTAGTCTCATCTGACCAGAGTACCTTCTTCCATATGTTTGGGGAGTCTCCCACATGCCTTTTGGCGAACACCAAATGTGTTTGCTTATTTCTTTCTTTAAGCAATGGCTTTTTTCTGGCCACTCTTCCGTAAAGCCCCGCTCTGTGGAGTGTACAGCTTAAAGTGGTCCTATGGACAGATACTCCAATCTCTGCTGTGGAGCTTTGCAGCTCCTTCAGGGTTATCTTTGGTCACTTTGTTGCCTCTCTGATTAATGCCCTCCTTGCCTGGTCCGTGAGTTTTGGTGGGCGGCCCTCTCTTGGCAGGTTTGTTGTGGTGCCATATTCTTTCCATTTTCTAATAATGGATTTAATGGTGCTCTGTGGGATGTTCAAAGTTTCTGATATTTTTTTATAACCCAACCCTGATCTGTACTTCTCCACAACTTTGTCCCTGACCTGTTTGGGGAGCTCCTTGGTCTTCATGGTGCTGCTTGCTTGGTGGTGCCCCTTGCTTAGTGGTGTTGCAGACTCTGGGGCCTTTCAGAACAGGTGTATATACAGTGGGGAGAACAAGTATTTGATAGGTCTGTATGGAGGAGTGGGCCAAAATCCCTGCTGCAGTGTGTGCAAACCTGGTCAAGACCTACAGGAAACGTATGATCTCTGTAATTGCAAACAAAGGTTTCTGTACCAAATATTAAGTTCTGCTTTTCTGATGTATCAAATACTTATGTCATGCAATAAAATGCAAATGAATTACTTAAAAATCATGCAATGTGATTTTCTGGATTTTTGTTTTAGATTCCGTCTCTCACAGTTGAAGTGTACCTATGATAAAAATTACAGACCTCTACATGCTTTGTAAGTAGGAGAACCTGCAAAATCGGCAGTGTATGAAATACTTGTTCTTCCCACTGTATACTGAGATCATGTGACAGATCATGTGACACATAGATTGCACACAGGTGGACTTTATTTAACTAATTATGTGACTTCTGAAGGTAATTGGTTGCACCAGATCTTATTTAGGGGCTTCATAGCAAAGGGAGTGAATACATATGCATGCACCACTTTTCCGTTATTTATTTTTTAGATTTTTTTAAAAACAAGTAATTGTTTTCATTTCACTTCACCAATTTGGACTATTTTGTGTGTGTCCATTACATGAAATCCATATAAAAATCCATTTAAATTACAGGTTGTAATGCAACAAAATAGGAAAAACGCCAAGGGGGATGAATACTTTTGCAAGGCACTGTATGTGTGAAACAGGAGAAATATAAGCCCTCACCAAATTATTATTTTGTATGAACTATTTAGTATCTGGCTGGGAGAGTCTATTAGTAACGTACGTTGAGCCCAGACTCATCTCAGATGCGGCTGACAGCACACAGCTGGTGAGGTGAAGGATTGAGGGTGAACCCCACGGATGGTGTGAGGTCCAGATCATCCTCTGTTACTCCAGGAGGAGGAGAGAAACTAAAGTGCTGCAGGAGGGAGGTGAAGAAGAGGAAGAGCTCCATCCTGGCCAGACCCTCCCCCAGACACACCCTACGACCTGTGAGAGAGACCAAAGATATAGAAAATAGCATGAAGTCTGTCCAAAAGGCTACCACAATTTCTCTACTTCTTGCAATGAAATAATTTGCTAAATGATTTACATTTTAGTCATTTAGCAGACACTCTTATCCAGTGTGACTTACAGTTAGTGAGTGCATACATTTTCATACAAATTATGAAGTTCATATACCTGCAGAGAAGGCCATGAAGGCGTCCTTCCTGACAAATCCTCCCTGCTCATCCAGAAAGTGGGCGGGGTTAAACGTTTGGGGGCTCTCCCATTCGCTATCGTCCTGTAGGACAGAGGTCAGTAGAGGAATCACAGATGTCCCCTGCAGTGAGAGTGAAGCGTAGGACACTGTTATATTCAGAGTAAAAGTGATTAAACTTGTTTCATAAATGAAGTGCACACTCCGAACGAGTGGATTACAATAATTTCAGCCTTATTTTATTTATTTTATTAGACAGCCATGTACAGTATCTGACCTTCTTGATGAAATATCCCTGGAAGGTAACGTCTCGGCTGGTGGTGTGAGGGATGGCCATGGGTGCAATATTGGCCAGTCTCTGGATCTCATGGATCACTGCATCAGTGTAGGGCAGGTTCTTCCTGTCCTTTACCAAGGGCTGACGACTTCCTATGACCCTGTTGATCTCATCCTGGACCCGGTCTGAGAAAGAAAGGAGGGAGGGTTTGGAGTTACTGCAGTGAAACTTATAAACCTGGGTTAATGTTTGACCTTTATTAACCCAGCCATCCAAATCTAGTTTCATAACCTCTGCTTCAAGTTGTCCCTTTGCCAATGTTTACAACTTGTAACACCATGAGTGCCTCAGTGTTTTGTCTCAGTGAATGTGTGCGTTTGTGTTTATATAAATCCTTACCCTGTATGTGAGTGTACTTGGCCATTAGCAGCAGACCCCAGCGCAGGGTTGTCCCGGTGGTGTCGGTACCAGCACCAAACAAGTTTGTAACACTAATTACCAGGTTGTTGTCATGGTAGAGAGAATCCATATTGCCAGATTCCTAACAGAAACAGACCCTCAGATGACATATTATTATGCACAACAGTTGCTTAAGGAGCTGTTGTACGTTATTCACAGATAATCAACACATTCTATTAAAGCAGCTTGAGGAACTGTGTGAGTTTACATGTGATTCTGATGATAAGGAGAAAACTCTAGTTCTATCCCCCCTCATCTGGCATTCAGTCATATGCATACATGTTAGTGCTGGACAATTCAAGTTAGTTGTGTTCTGCTGCAGTATCCAAGTGCACCACAGGGTGTCATAGAAATGTATAATATTCTGTATAGTTCTACTGAGAAATATCGATGCAACACTTAGTTATGTATGAGTGAGATGCAGATTCTGCATTAACTCTTCATACCTCCAGGGTCTGCTTTCGGACAAGGAACGAGTCCACAAAGCCTCTACACATCTGAGGGTTCAGAGTCTCCTTCAGGCCCCTCACCAGCTTTCCCACCTCCATCTTCATATCGACAACAATTTCCTTCAGACTCGTCAGGTTCTTTATCCATGGACCCAACCAGGGAAACATGTTATACATCTATACAGAGATACAGGTAGAATAGGCATAACATTATATTTTAATATCTGCTTGAATAAATTACTTATAACAGTATTACATAACATATTATACACACCAGATAACTATAATTATATTATTAAATATATACATATAAATTAAATTACATATACATTTTATAAATAAACTACATTAAATACATACACTACCAGTCAAAAGTTTGGACACATTCTCATTCAAGGGTTTTTCTTATTTTTTTTACATTGTAGAATAATAGTGAAGACATCAAAACTATAAAATAACACATATGGAATCATGTAGTAACCAAAAAAGTGTTAAACATATCAAAATATATTTTATATTTGAGATTCTTCAAATATACCCTTTGCCTTGATGACAGCTTTGCACACTCTTGGCATTCTCCCAAACAGCTTCATGAGGTAGTCACCTGGAATGCATTTCAATTAACAGGTGTGCCTTGTCAAAAGTTAATTTGTGGAATTTCCTTCCTTCTTAATGCGTTTCAGCCAATCAGTTGTGTTGTGACAAGGTAGGGGGGGGGGTCTACAGAAGATAGCCCTATTTGGTAAAAGACCAAGTCCATATTATGGCAAGAACAGCTCAAATAAGCAAAGAGAAACGACAGTCCATCATTACTTTAAGACATGAAGGTCAGACAATACGGAACATTTCAAGAACTTTCAAAGTTTCTTCCAGTGCAGTCACAAAAACCATCAAGCGCTATGATGAAACTGGCTCTCATGAGGACCGCCACAGGAATGGAAGACCCAGAGTTACCTCTGCTGCAGAGGATAAGTTCATTAGAGTTACCAGACTCAGAAATTGCAGCCCAAAGAAATGCTTCACAGAGTTCAAGTCACAGACTCAACATCAACTGTTCAGAGGGGACTGTGTGAATCAGGCCTTCATGGTCGAATTGCTGCAAAGAAACCACTACTTAAGGACACCAATAAGAAGAAGAGACCTGCTTGGGCCAAGAAACACGAGCAATGGACATTAGACCGGTGGAAATGTGTCCTTTGGTCTGGAGTCCAAATTGGAGATTTTTGGTTCCAACCGCCGTGTCTTTGTGAGACGCGGTGTGGGTGAACGGATGATCTCCGCATGTGTAGTTCCCACCGTAAAGCATGGAGGAGGAGGTGTTATGGTGTGGGGGTGTTTTGCTGGTGACACTGTCTGTGATTTATTTAGAATTCAAGGCACACTTAACCAGCATGGCTCCCACAGCATTCTGCAACGATATGCCATTCCATCTGGTTTGGGCTTAGTGGGACTATCATTTGTTTTAGGATGATGCTGCCAACACAATAATTAAAAATAGAGAGGGTTTCACTCTGTGTTGTAATGCATTGGATTTGACCCAACCCTGTAGTTTTTAATTTAGGCCAAAAAGTTAATTGATTTGACGTGTTGTCTTGCAGTGTTATTTAAAAGCCTTGTTGCAAACAGAATGGATGATTTGGAGTGGATTTTCTTAACACAGGCTTCTTTCTTTTCACAGGCCAGTAATATGGAATGAATGCAATGTTGTTATCCCTTTGTGTTTTAAAGTATTGTGGTGGCAGCATCATGTTATGTGTCTGGAGAGTTTGTTAGGATCAAAGGAAATACCTCAGTCTTCTGAAAACCTAACCCTGGGATAAGGTTCTATTTTTCTGAGGGACAATTACACACATTTTTATGTAAATGACACACCAAAATGGCTTTCCAAGAGATGTCGAGTGTTCCTGAGTGGTGTAGCCTGTCCTGACTTAAATCTGCTTTTAAAAAATCAGAGACAAAGTTTAAATATCGCTGTCCATCAATGATCCCCAACCAAATGTACTGATATTGAGCAATTTTGACAGAAATGATGGCTATATGTTGCTCAAAGAGTCTTGCAAAGTTGATAGAATCTTAATGAAAACGATTCACAGCTGTAATGGCTGCCACCAAGTATTCCCTCAGGGGAGTGGAGACTTATCCAATTATGATATTTCAGTTTAAAAACACTGAAACAGACATGATTTATTGAGAAAAGGGAGTCAAAACAGAGTACCCTGAATAAGCAGACTGTACCTGAATTGATGCGGTGCCTAGAAGGCGTATGCTCTTATTGGCCCTATCTGCCATGCCTGTGAATAGGGGGTCAGTGTATTCAAACCTGCTGCCATAGACAATGGCCGAGATTATGTTGGAGACAGCATAAATCACAGGCTGGGTGGTGTCAAATGCCTGACCTGTGATAGACAAAACATTGAAATCAATTGCAAAACAAGCTTTCCAGAACCCACACGATCACTAAACAAGCCAATTAGCTATTTAGTAATAATATGATTTAAATAGCCAGATTTTTTACCTAGAAATCACCTAGAAATACATCATGCTACTTCTACTACTACAGTGTAGAGATACCTATATTGCTCTTACCGTCATGTTTTTCAAACACTTCAATCAGATAAGGAATTTCCTCTAAGATTTTGTCTTCACTCCCTTTGTTGCCCATCCCAAAGTCTCTAAGGTTCGTCAGGGCAAAGCGCCTCATCTCTTTCCATGAGTCTCCATTGGCAAACAGAATCCCTGTAAAGAAGGTAGTTCGTTTCCATGACAATTCAAAGTGTAATAATATAATAATAATATATACAGTAATAAAATATATGCCATTTACTATAATATGCCATTTAATAATTAAAATGTACCAAGAAAATTCATAATTTTCAAATGATCCCTGCAACCTTTCTGGTAATGATAATCTAACCAGTTAAGTCATCATAGACATGTATATTATTCACAGAGGATTAGAATAAGACCATTTGTTGGAATTGTGGAACCAGGCAGATCGCTGCGTTCACCATTCTATTTCACCTCAAGTATCTTTCTGACATTCCTCCTCATTGAAACTGTTTGAGCCTACAGTCAAATGTGACAAATCTGTGGTATTATTCAAAACTAACTTGTTAGCAATTGGATCACTTTCAACCAATCAGAGGACGGCCTGATTGGACCAGACATTTTCTGGCTTATTCCAAACACCCTATTGGTCCAAACTGATACATTAGTAAACAAAATGGTGAACGGAGCAATCAGGCTAGTTCCACCAGGCTAGAAAAATACTTTTAATAGCTTGTAATGCATTTCATATCCAAATCCTCTCAAACTGTCAGAAATATATTGTGTAGCTCAATAGAGTTGCTTTAAAGTAACTGTCCAGTGAAAATCTCACTTTAATGTTTTAGTTTTTTTTGTGGTACTTTTACCCCTTTTTATGATATCCAATTGGTAGTTACCGTCTTGTCCCATCGCTGCAACTCCCGTACGGACTCAGGAGAGGCGAAGGTCGAGAGCCATGCGTCCTCCGAAACACGACCCTGCTTTTTGACACACTGTACGCTTAACCCGGAAGCCAGCCGCACCAATGTGTCGGAGGAAACAACTGGCGACCGGAGTCAGCATGCATGCGCCCGGCCCGCCACAGGAGTCGCTAGAGCGCGATGGGACAAGGAAATCCCGGCCGGCCAAACCCTCCCTAACCCGGACGATGCTGGGCCAATTGTGCGCCGCCTCATGGCTCTCCTGGATACGGCCGGCTGTGACACAGCCCAGGATTGAACCCGGGTCTGTAGTGACGCCTCAAGCACTGCAATGCAGTGCCTTAGACCGCTGCGCCACTCGGGAGGCCGAAAATCTCACTTTTAAAAGTTCATAATTTGTTAACTCATACCCACAATATTGTTGAGATCTTACAGTATACTCGTATTTTTCGCCAAAGTATAAATTGGACAACAAACACGTCAAATACCCCTTTTCAAACAGACCGTTTAAAAAATGCTTGCTATTTCCTCATAGAGGATGATGTCATCCTCCTGAGGAGAAAGAACTGGCCAATCAGTGGTCTACTCACATGAATATTTTTTATGACCGGTACATGCTCACACCATTCTCTTGTTGGGGCATTCCAACACAGAAAATCTGCTTTTTAACATGATTTACCATTTTTTGGAAGTAAAACTATTTCACTCATATTGTAATTAATTATAGGTCATATTTCATAGAAATCTGGAAACACTGGACAATTACTTTAAGATGATTTGGACATGAAAGGCAAAACATGCTAATATGGATGACATTGATTTGTATTGGATTTTGGACAAGTTAGTATTTGGAGACAGTGGCCAGGTAAACAAAACCAAAGCATGGATTGTTGTCTTAGATTGTTCATAGACTGCTTACATGGTAAGGAAACCAATTAGACATGTTGTAATTTGAGTGAACTATCCCTTTAAGAATAAGAGTAAAATATCATTACCATGTCCTTGGTTGAAATCATAGAAAACAGGAGTGATATCCCTGTCCCCAAAGTCCTCTGCCTGGTTGACCAGTGCCTGCTTGACCGTCTTGTATCCAGCCAGAACAACCACTTTCTTGGGTCCAAAGTGAACCGTGAAGATGGAGCCATATTTCTTGGAAAGCTGGACAGATAAAGCATACATAAAGTATACCATAGACTCAGTTATGTCTCGTAATGATATATGAATAAGCACAAAACTGGACATCACATACAGCTTGTTAAACATGTTTCAGTCAAGAAACAGCCTGAAGACAGTGGTTTACAGTTACAGTTGAGGGCAGACCTGTGTTCAAATACTATTCACTTACATAAACATTTCAAAATAAGTATTTAGACAAAGTTTCTTATTGGAAATACATTTGGAAAGTATTGGGATGTATGTACAACTACTTTATTTTATTTATTTATTTATTTTTCTATTTGAAGTAGTTGTTTTCAGCTGTGTATTAGAAAACACTCACACAAAAAACACAGAAAAGAGTCAAAAACAAATACTTAAAATACTCTATGTATTTAAACCCAGGATTGTTTTGTTAACAAGATCCCAGGACATACAGTATACACTACAAAATAGAACATTAAACAAATGTATGTAGTTCTGTCCTTGATCTGTTCTTATCTATTACTGTTCTGTATTATGTCATGTTTCATGTTCTGTGTGGATCCCAGGAAGAGTAGTTGCGGCTTTTGCAACAGCTAATGGGGATCCTAATAAAATCCCAAATACCAAACATTTGCCAGCTAAAAGCATGTACAATGTGCCGGACTGAGTTCATTATATCAGTTTGCTTACTGAACTTTTCAAACCTGGTGAAATAGCAAGAAAACGATATAAATCAGATAAAACAATCTTACAGATTATATGAACAACCTCAACATGATTTTCTCTGAAAGCAAAGCAGCACTTCATCTTACCTCGCAGAGAGTGAGGTAGGGCCTCTTGAGATCCAGCTGGAGCATGTTGCCAAGCAGGGGCAGCGGCCTGGGTCCTGGAGGCTCTTTCCCCTGTTCCTCAGAGCTGGAACCAGAGGCACGGAGGTAGAGGACAAGGAGAAACAGCACAGCCCCCAGCAATGTCACCGTGCTTGATGTCTGGAGAAGACCTTCTATAAGAGACATCTTCAAACTGAGCTCTTACACTGGGCTAAAAAGACACGACACACTATGCTCATTTATGTAACAAGTGTTTGTGCTCAGAGAATTTCCACGACATCATTACGCCGATTCTGTTGCAAAATGTTTCGTCAGTTGCAAAAATAAATGTTTTGCAACGAAAACGAAAGTTTATATTGGACAAATTCAGCTAGGTCCCTCCTCGTTTCTTTCCGTTTGCTCTGTTTGCTTCTGTTTTGTTCTTAAACGGTAAACGTTTCTGTTGCAAGACGTAATGAGTACATCCCAGATGCCCAAGGAATGCGTAACCTCCCCAGCCCCGCCCTATTGGGGCAAGATCATTGTGCAACTCAGATGAGTTTTTTTTATGGGGGCCAATGAGATTGTCGAATTTTGTTAAGATAAAAATGTTTTGCTATTTGATAAGATAGGCTTATTTGATCAGAATCAGAATCACCTTTATTCAGCAAGTACATTTGCACATACTCAGAATTTTACTTGGTGATTTTAGTGATGATAGATAACATTTAGAGACAGACTACAGACAGAGGAGTTTAAACAAAGTTGACATACATTATATATAACTAGGTAGAGTGAGAATAGAGTTATAAAAGGATGAGCAGTGGATATACAAATATACAGTGGGCATACAGTTTATATATAGTTGATCAAGTAGAAGTTTGGCAATGCTTGGGTTGCTATGAGTTTACTGATACAAGTGTGATACACGTGACATACCTGGAACTTTGAGAAAAAAACACATTATATCAGAGTTGTCCCTGTTGAAATTCGAGACATCTATGCATATTCAATGAGGCTAGCGTCTCAACCATTTGAATACAGGCGGTTGACGTCAACACCCCTCATTGAATATTCAGAAAAGTATTCAAATAACGAGATGTATCCACCGATCCAAACAGAGGAATAGGGGAAAGAGCCTCCAGGACCCAGGCCGCTGCCCCTGCTTGGTAACATACTCCAGCTGTGGACAACGAATCCCATTGTTAGGGCGGAGACACAAGCATCTCCTCATTATATCCAGTATCTCTGGTTGCAGACCGACTAGGTAAGGCCCCTGTACAGTTGGCCCTCCCTTGCATGCTGCCTGCCTCACCTGGGACAACTAGACATCCCTGTTTTTCTACAGTCAAAAGACTACAATTGCCCCAAGACTGTTGACAATTAAAGGAAGTTTGAGCTGAATTTCTTTAGTCCAACAATGAACATCCTATTTGGGTGTACAGTCAGTCACTCGTTTTTATTTTATTTTTTTAATCCCCATTGCGTGATTGCACTTCTTGCCCATTACTCAAACATGTAGACTTACATATGTCAACTTAATTGTTATATTATTGATTCCAAATTATAATAATAATAATAATAATCCTTCCAGAATTTTGCTGGGATTTTTATTATTTTTTGCTGGGAAGAATGCTTGATTTTGTTGCTGGAATTCTGACATTTTGCATAATATGCAGGGTATTGTTGATTTTGCTAAAATAATTTGCATTCGCAGAATAACGGAATCCTGGAGGGACTGCATAGACTGCGGGATGTTATACTCTGAGAGTATACCTGAAATCACGGTTCATCCACAACTGCTTGATACCATGAGCAAGTATGAACATGACTGCAAAAACAGGTTACAGATACAGCCATAAACAAACTTGCATATGTACAAATATGATAAAACTCAGAAATACGTTGATGCTCTGCCTCATGGCCCATCTGTCCCCTGACATCCATGGAATGTCTATGTTAGTTTTGTTATAGACTAGAGGGCTGGGAGCGTATATTTCCCTCATAGCCTAGCAGTGAGACATTTTGTTAAAGGCAGATGTCAGAGGTGATGTGGCTGTAGGGCAGGGCAAACCCATGTGTCTTCAAATAAAAATCCTATATAGGTAGTCATAACTTAATATATACACAGTCATACTTTTTTTTCACAACCACAATCTCACAAATACTTATCTGATTAGCTGTGTAAAGAAAGCATTTATCTCATTCACCTATAGATTTGCGCGTACACCTTTAGGTTCCTAACCTAAATAATCTATAGTCACTCAATAGCCAGAGATGTGGATCTGATTACAAATTAAATCCAGGGCAAGCGTTATGGGCGGGCCTTAGGGGGCCTGGCCCATCGCACCGTACCTCCTTGCCCGTTCAAATAAAATATAGATCATTTATTTTACTGAGACGCTCGCCAACAAAAAGACGCATTGATCTCAGTTAAAGCATCCGAGCGAGCGAAATAGCGCCCCTCTTGTCGCAGTATGTGTAGACAATGTACCTGATACTGTCTGGACCAAAAGAGTATGGCATGTGCGTCTCTCTCTAGAATGCATATGTAGGAAAGTGCCCATTTAGCGATGTCTTATTTCTGATTGTCTTAACTCACCAACATACACCACTCATTTTTCTTCGCCTCACACAAGTCAACTAATTCTGTTTTTTTACATCCATTGCGAATGATAGTTTCTCAGTATTTGAAAAATATTTCCAACACTCCCGGCCTCGATAATCATCAAGCCTTGGTTCTACATGTTATTCCATGGGGGCAGAGAGAAAATGTTGCAATTTTAAAGCTAATTCCCTCAAATGCTACACATTTTGCCATGGGAGAGCCTTGCGTGCCCGGTCAGTAATTCGGCCATGATACTTACCTAGCAATCTATAAAATGTTAGCAGACATGGGCTAATTGAGTGCCTGTCAGTGACTGACATAACAATACACGTTGTGTATTCTACAAAAAAGTGTATTCTGCTTGGTAGTACATTAACAAGGTGGCTCAGTTGGTAGAGCATGGCGCTTGCAACGCCAGAGTTGTGGGTTTCTTTCCCACAGGGGACCAGTATGAAAAAGTTTAAAAGAATGTATGCACACTACTGTATTTCGCTCTGGATAAGAGCGTCTGCTAAATGATGTAAAAACAACTTAAATGCTACAATTATACAACAGATTTTCACAATGTAAAAATGTATTAAACAGAATAGATTTGTTTTTTGTTATCACATCAGCAACAACAAAATCTTTCAGAAAAGTGAATATGCTTGTTCTCAGTATAGAATAACTTCAATACAGATTGTATTACAACTTTCGTGTTTTGTCTGAATGATTGTTCAGTAGTAAATAGGAAATTCAGCAGTGTGGTAAAGGCCCTGAAAAAAACATAAACTAGATAGTTTTATTATGTTTGTGCGAACATTGAAATTTACTAGTGATGGGGACAGATATGGAAAATCTGTAGCTTGGTGTGTTTGGACCATGATAGTTCGTTGGTGATGTGGACACCAAGGAACTTGAAGCTCTCAACCTGTTCCACTACAGCCCCGTCGATGAGAATGGGGGTGTGCTCAGTCCTCTTTTTTTTCCTGTAGTCCACAATCATCTCCTTTGTCTTGGTCACGTTGAGGGAGAGGTTGTTATCCTGGCACCATACGGCCAGGTCTCTGACCTCTTCCCTATAGGCTGTCTCATCGTTGTCGGTGATCAGGCCTACCACTGTTGTGTCGTTGGCAAACTTAATGATGGTGTTGGAGTCGTGCCTGGCCATGCAGTCATGGGTGAACAGGGAGTACAGGAGGGGACTGAGCACGCACCTCTGATGGGCCCCCGTGTTGAGGATCAGTGTGCCAGATGTGTTGTTACCTACCCTTACCACCTGGGGGCGGCCCGTCAGGAAGTCCAGGATCCAGTTGCAGAGGGAGGTGTTTAGTCCCAGGATCCTTAGCTTAGTGATGAGCTTTGAGGCCACTATGGTGTTGAATGCTGAGCTGTAGTCAATGAATAGCATTCTCACGTAGGTGTTCCTCTTGTCCAGGTGGGAAAGGGCAGTGTGGAGTGCAATAGAGATTGCATCATCTGTGGATCTGTTGGGGTGGTATGCAAATTGGAGTGGGTCTAGGGTTTCTGGGATAATGGTGTTGATGTGAGCCATGACCAGCCTTTCAAAGCACTTCATGGCTACAGTCGTCAGTGCTATGGGTCGGTAGTCATTTAGGCATGTTATCTTAGTGTCCTTGGGCACGGGGACTATGGTTGTCTGCTTGAAACATGTTGGTATTACAGACTTAGTCAGGGACATGTTGAAAATGTCAGTGAAGACACTTGCCAGTTGGTCAGCACATGCTCAGAGTACACGTCCTGGTAATCCGTCTGGCCCTGCGGCCTTGTGAATGTTGACCTGCTTAAATGTCTTACTCACATCGGCTACGGAGAGCGTGATCACATAGTCATCCGGAACAGCTGGTGCTCTCATGCATGCTTCAGTGTTGCTTGCCTCGAAGCGAGCATAGAAGTGGTTTAGCTCGTCTGGAAGTCTTGTGTCACTGGCAGCTCGCGGCTGTGCTTCCCTTTGTAGTCTGTAATAGTTTTCAAGCCCTGCCACATCTGACGAGCGTCAGAGCCGGTGTAGTACGATTCAATCTTAGTCCTGTATTGACTCTTAGCCTGTTTGATGGTTCGTCGGAGGGCATAGCGGGATTTCTTATAAGCGTCCGGGTTAGAGTCCCGATCCTTGAAAGCGGCAGCTCTACCCTTTAGCTCAGTGCGGATGTTTCCTGTAATCCATGGCTTCTGGTTGGGGTATGTACGTACGGTCACTGTGGGGACGACATCATCGATGCACTTATTGATGAAGCCAGTGACTGATGTGGTGTACTCCTCAATGCTATCTGAAGAATCCCGGAACATGTTCCAGTCTGTGCTAGCAAAACAGTCCTGTAGCTTAGCATCTGCGTCATCTGACCACTTTTTTATTAACCGAGTCACTGGTGCTTCCTGCTTTAGTTTTCGCTTTTAAGCAGGAATCAGGAGGATAGAGTTATGGTCAGATTTGCGAATTGGAGGGCGAGGGAGAGCTTTGTATGCGTCTCTCTGTGTGGAGTAAAGGTGGTCTAGAGTTTTTTTTCCTCTGGTTGCACATTTAACATGCTGGTAGAAATGAGGTAGAACGGATTTAAGTTTCCCTGCATTAAAGTCCCCGGCTACTAGGAGCGCTGCCTATGGATGAGTGTTTTCCTGTTGACTTATGGCCTTGTACAGCTCATTGAGTGCAATCTTAATGCCAGCATTGGTTTGTGGTGGTAAATAGACAGCTATGAAAAATATAGATGAAAACTCTCTTTGTAAATAGTGTGGTCTACAGCTTATCATAAGATACTCTACCTCACGCGAGCAAAACCTTGAGACTTCCTTAGTATTTGATTTTGTGCACCAGCTGTAGTTTAAACAGCTCGGTGCATTCAGCATGTCAATACTTTTTACAAAAACAAGTAGGGATGAAGTCAATCTCTCCTCCACTTGTTAGCTCTCCGTGTACATTAAAGGGCCAGCCGTGCTGTCCTGTTCTAAGCCAATTGTAAGTCCTCTTTGTGGCATCTGACCACACGACTGGACAGTAGTTCAGGTGCGACAAAACTAGGGCCTGTAGGACCTGCCTTGTTGATAGTGTTGTTAAGAAGGCAGAGCAGCACTTTATTAAGGACAGACTCCTCCCCATCTTACACTGAACAAAAATATAAACGCAACATCCAACAATTTCTAAGATTTTACTGAATAACAGTTCACATAAGGAAATCAGTCAATTAAAATAAATACATTAGGCCCTAATCTATGGATTTCACATGACTGGGAATACAGATATGCATCTGTTGGTCACAGATACCTTTAAAAAAAAGTAGAGGTGTGGATCAGAAAACCAGTCAGTATCTGGTGTGATCACCATTTGCCTCATGCAGCACAACACAGCTCTTTTCCATAGAGTTGATCAGGCTGTTGATTATGGCCTGTGGAATGTTGTCCCACTCCTCTTCAATGGCTGTGCAAAGTTGCTGGATATTGGCGGGATCTGGATCACGCTGTCATACACGTCGATCCAGAGCATCCCAAATATGCTCAATGGGTGACATGTCTGGTGAGCATGAAGGCCATGGAAGAGCTGGGACATTTTCAGCATCCAGGAATTGTGTACAGATCCTTGTGACATGGGGCCGTGCATTATCATGCTGAAACATGAGGTGATGCCGGCGGATGAATGGCACGACAATGTACCTCAGGATCTCGTCACGTTATCTCTGTGCAGTAAAATTGCCATCGATCAAATGCAATTGTGTTCGTTGTCCGTAGCTTATGCCTGCCCATACCATAACCCCACCGCCACCATGGGGCACTCTGTTCACAACGTTAACATCAGCAAACCACTCGCCCACACTATGCCATACTGTCTGCCATCTGCCCAATACAGTTGAAATCAGGATTCATCCATGAAGAGCACACTTCTCCAGAGTGCCAGTGGCCATCGAATGTGAGCATTTGCCCACTGAAGTCGGTTCCAACGCCGAACTGCAGTCAGGTCAAAACCCTGGTGAGGACGACGAGCACGCGGATGAGCTTCCATGAGACGGTTTCTGACAGTTTGTGCAGAAATTCTTCACTTGTGCAAACCCACAGTTTCATCAGCTGTCCAGTGGCTGGTCTCAGACCATCTCGCAGGTGAAGAAGCCGGATGTGGAGGTCCTGGGCTGGAGTGGTTACACATGGTCTGCCGTTGTGAGGCCGATTGGACATACTGCCAAATTCTCTAAAACGACATTGGAGGTGGCTGATGGGAGAGAACTGAACATTAAATTATCTGGCAACAGCTCTGGTGGACATTCCTGCAGTCAGCATGCCAATTGCATGCTCCCTCAAAACTTGAGACATCTATGGCAGTGTGTTGTGTGACAGAACTGTACATTTTAGAGTGGCCTTTTATAGGGTGGTCCTCTATAGCTCAATTGGTACAGCACGGCGCTTGTAACGCCAGGGTAGTGGGTTCGATCCCCGGGACCACCCATACGTAAAAATGTATGCACACATGACTGTAAGTCGCTTTGGATAAAAGTGTCTGCTAAATGGCATATTATTATTATTATTATTATTATTGTCCCTAGCACAAGGTGCACCTGTGTAATGATAATGGTTTTTAATCAGCTTCTTGATATGCCACACCAGTCAGGTGGATGGATTATCTTGGCAAAGGAGAAATGCTCACTAAAAGGGATGTAAACTAATTAGTGAACAGAATTTGAGCGAAATAAGCTTTTTGTGAGTATGGAACATTTCTGGGGTCTTTTATTTCAGCTCATGAAACATTGGACCAACACTTTACATGTTGCGTTTATATTTTTGTTCAGTGTTGCTACTGTTGCATCAACATGTTTTGACCATGACAGTTTACAATCCAATGTTACTCCAAGCAGTTTAGTCACCTCATCTTACTCAATTTCACATTATTCATTATAACATTTAGTTGAGGTTTAGGGTATAGTGAAAGATTTGTCCCAAATACAATGCTTTTAGTTTTTGAAATATTTAACTTATTTCTTGCCACCCATTCTGAAACTGACTGCAGCTCTTTACACCTTAAGGTCGATGTCTGCTCCCCTGTGGAAATCTAATTAGCATTAAAAGAAAATATCCATAGAAATCTGTCAGTTTAAGCTAGAGATATCTGTTTTTATGTCGAAGGTGAAAGGTGACAGAGCTAGAATGGTGTTTGTCAGACCATGAGACAGCCCGACAATGACTCTAGGCCAAACTCTGGGTCTTCCATTCCTGTGGCGGTCCTCATGAGAGCCAGTTTCATCATAGCGCTTGATGGTTTTTGCGACTGCACTTGAAGAAACTTTGAAAGTTCTTGACATGTTCCGTATTGACATACCTTCATGTCTTAAAGTCATGATGGACTGTAATTTCTCTTTGCTTATTTGTGCTGTTCTTGCCATAATATGGACTTGGTATTTTATCAAATAGGGCTATCTTCTGTATACCCCACCTACCTTGTCACAACACAACTGATTGGCTCAAACGCATTAAGATGAATAAAGAAATTCCACAAATTTACTTTTAAGAAGGCACACATGTTAATTGAAATGCATTCCAGGTGACTACTCATGAAGCTGGTTGAGAGAATGCCAAGAGTGTGCAAAGCTGTCATCAAGGCAAAGGGTGGCTAAAATATATTTCGATTTGTTTAACACTTTTTTGGTTACTACATGATTCCATATGTGTTATTTCATAGTTTTGATGTTTTCACTATTATTCTACAATGTAGAAAATAGTAAAAAATAAAGAAAAACCCTTGAATGAGTAGGTGTTCTAAAACTTTTGACCGGTAGTGTACATGTCGGTTGTTTTGCGCTAGGACGCCCACAGGCCTCACAAGACTCGTCTGAAGGTCACCAGTTGAAAAAAAGAAAAAAAGTACAGTGCCTTCAAAAAGTATTCACACCCCTTGACTTTTTCCACATTTTGTTGTGTTACAGCCTGAATTTAAAATGGATTAAATTGAGAGTTTTTGTCACTGGCCTACACACAATACCCCATAATGTCAAAGTGGAATTATGTTTTTAATTTGTTTTTACAAATGAATTAAAAATGAAAAGCTGAAATGTCTTGAGTCAATAAGTATTCAACCCCTTTGTTATGACAAGCTTAAATAAGTAAATGAGTAAAACTTCCTTAACAAGTCACCTAATAAGTTGCATGGACTCTGTGTGCAATAATAGTGTTTAACATGATTTTTGAATGACTACCTCATCTCTGTACCCTAGACATAAAATTATCTGTAAGGTCCCTCAGTCGAGCAGTGAATTTCAAACACAGATTCAACCACAAAGACCAGGGAAGTTTTTCAATGCCTCACAAAAAGGGCACCTATTGGTAGATGGGTAAAAAAAGCAGACATTGAATACCCCTTTGAGCATGGTGAAGTTATTAATTACACTTTGGATGTGTATCAGTACACCCAGTCACTACAAAGATACATGCTTCCTTCCTTCCTAACTCAGTTGCTGGAGAGGAAGGAAACTGCTCGGATTTCACCCTGAGGCCAATGGAGACTTTAAAACAGTTACAGAGTTTGATGGCTGTGATAGGCAAAAACTGAGGATGGATCAACAATATTGTAGTTACTCCACAATACTTACCTAATTAAAAAAGTGAAAATAAGGAAGCCTGTACAGAATAAAAATATTCCAAAACGTGCAACAAGGCACTAAAGTAATACTGCAAAACAATTGACTTTTTGTCCTGAATACAAAGTGTCATGTTTGGGGCAAATCCAATACAACACATTACTGAGTACCACTCTCCATATTTTCAAGCATAGTGGTGGCTGTATCATCTTATGGGTATGCTTTTAATCGTTAAGGACTGGGGAGTATTTCAGGATAAATAATAAACGGAATGGAGCTAAGCACAGGCAAAATCCTAGAGGAAAACCTGGTTCAGTCTGCTTTGCACTAGACACTGGGAGATGAATTCCCCTTTCAGCAGAACAATAACCTAGTTGCTTACCAAGAAGACGGTGAATGTTCCTAAGTGGCCGAGTTACAGTTTTGACTTAAATCTACTTGAAAATCTATGGCAAGACCTGAAAATGGTTGTCTAGCAATGATCAACAACCAATTTGACAGAGTTGAAGAATTTTTTTAATAATAATGTGCTAATGTTGCACAATACAGGTGTGGAAAGCCCTTAGAGATTTACCCAGAAAGACTGAAAGCTGTAATCGCTGCCAAAGGTGCTTCTACAAAGTATTGACCCAGGGGTGTGAATAGTTATGTACATTAGATATTTTAGTATTTAATTTTCAATACATTTGAAACATTTCTAAAAACATGTTTTTACTTTGTCATTGTGGGTTATTGTGTGTAGATGGGTCAGAATTTTTTTTTTTTTAATCAATTTTGAATTCAGGCTGTAACACAACAAAATGTGGAATAAGTATGAATACTTTCTGAAGGCACTGTTTATCTGGAGACTGTTTAGTGCCAAAAATGTTAAAAAACAAAAACAAAAAAACCCTCATCTGGCCTTTATTATATCTCTCAGATATAGGACAGAACAACCTCCTTTAGGACGGACCCCCGCTTAGACAGGGCTTACACTGCTTAGTGCCAAAAAAGAAGGGGTTAAATACATGTAAAAAAATAAAATTATAATAATAATCCTGATCTTTCTTATATCTCTCAGATATAGGACAGACACTTCAGAACAAACTTCCTTTAGATTTTTTGGGGGGATTATCTGTTGTTCCATGTAGTGAATCTGTTATTCAATGCGTTTGTATGGGTTTATAGCAGTAAAGACCCCCACAACTTTTCATATAATTATTTTGTTCCATATTTTTTTGATACTTCAAGGGGTCTTAAAATTCTAAATCCAATAGCTAAATGATCTTTGGTATGACTTTCTTAAAACAATTCCATATAGCTTAGACCCCCCGGCTTAGGCAGGGCTTAGACTCTTATTGGTTAAGTGCTGTAGTAATTTCACTCGTTTTAGTATCTGACCTGTATAGTGTTGAGTCACCCGCACACATAGACACACTGGCTTTACTCAGGCGTGAATGCTCTGGGAGGCTAAACCTCCTAACCAGTTTGAATATCATCCATCAGCAGACAATTAAGTAAGTTGAGAGCCTTTGAAAAGATCTGTGAGAGAGTTTTGTGCCTACATGAACAGTAATGTAATATATAGTGTAGGTTAACAGCAAGGATAAACCGCTATGATATGCCCTGCTCATATAGATATCAAAAGATAGACCCTTGCAAAGGCTTCTGGGGGTGATCTACTGTACCCCGTGAGTGAAAAGACTGTTCCAAAAAGTAACACACCTCCTCTATACCATTTCTTCTCCAACTTCCCCCTAGCTCTTTTGAGACAAGTTGTCTATTCCCTTGCTGGTTAACAGGGAGCTATGTAGGATTACGAATTGTCAATGATCACAGGCAGGATTTAAGTCCTGCCTCCTGGGTCAGGTTCAACCAGACTTTACATCATATGTTAACTAACCCTGTTTCACAACCCTCAGCAATCACACCTTTTTGACAGAAAGTAACCTACGTTTCGACTGTTGTGTGTTGTTTGCCGAGTTTGGACTTAATCAGCCACCCATAATGGCAGCACATCGGAAGCCCATGATACACCGGCAATTTTTGAGGCAATATTGCAGAGGAGAGAGTTTGGGCCAAAAGTGTATTTCCACACTGGTTAGACCAGGAGGGTAGGCATCTACGTTTAGCCGCAGGATGGTTTTTTCTTGAGCAGATGGTCATTGGGCCTGAACATAATTGTTATCATTTTTACATTGCACACTGACCGCAAGTGAGCCCAAGCAGATATTATATTTGACAATACCATAATAATTTCATACCTTGATTACATTGAGACAGATCATATACAGTTGAAGTCGGAAGTTTACATCCACCTTAGCCAAATACATTTAAACTTAGTTTTTCACAATTCCTGACATTTAATCCTAGTAAAAGTTCCCTGTCTTAGGTCAGTTAGGATCACCACTTTATTTTAAGAATGTGAAATGTCAGAATAATAGTAGAGAGAAGGATTTATTTCAGCTGTTATTTCTTTCATCACATTCCCAGTGGGTCAGAAGTTTACATACACTCAATTAGTATTTGGTAGCATTGCCTTTAAATTGTTTAACTTGGGTCAAACGTTTCGGGTAGCCTTCCACAAGCTTCCCACAATAAGTTGGGTGAATTTTGGCCCATTCCTCCTGACAGAGCTGGTGTAACTGAGTCAGGTTTGTAGGCTTCCTTGCTCACACACGCTTTTTCAGTTCTGCCCACACATTTTCTATAGGATTGAGGTCAGGGCTTATTGATGGCCACTCCAATACCTTGACTTTGTTGTCCTTAAGCCATTTTGCCACAACTTTGGAAGTATGCTTGGGGTCATTGTCCATTTGGAAGACCCATTTGCGACCAAGCTTTAACTTCCTGACTGATGTCTTGAGATGTTGCTTCAATATATCCACATAATTTTCCTTCCTCATGATGCCATCTATTTTGTGAAGTGCACCAGTCCCTCCTGCAGCAAAGCACCCCCACAGCATGATGCTGCCACCCCGTGCTTCACGGTTGGTATAGTGTTCTTCGGCTTGCAAGGTTTTCCTCCAAACATAACTATGGTCATTATGGCCAAGCAGTTCTATATTTGTTTCATCAGACCAGAGGACATTTCTCCAAAAGTGACAAGTGACATCAATAAGAGATCATAGCTTTCACCTGGATTCTATAGCTATTTGATTTTGAATTTTAAGACCGCTTTAGGTATCAAAACATTTTATTACAAGGAATAAGGTTTTGAAGTGTCTGTCCTATATCTAGGAGATATAAGAAAGCTCAGGAAAATGTAGTTTTTTTTTTTACACATATTCAACCCCTTATTTTTGTTGCCACAAAACTACCTCCATACTAACATTCATTTGTATGGGTTACCTTCAGATGAGTTCCGTGGGGCTTCTGGAGGCCATAGAGCAAAACGGAGAACACGTTTTGCCCTCAGAACAGCTTAAATTCGTTGGACCATGGACTCTACAAGGTGTCGAAAGCATTCCACAGGGATGCTGGACCATGTTGACTCCAATGCTTCCCACAGTTGTGTGAAGTTGGCTGGATGTCCTTTGGGTGGTGGACCATTCTTGATACACACGGGAAACCCAGCAGCGTTGCAGTTCTTGACACAAACCGGTGTGCCTGGAACCTACTACCATACACCATTCAAAGGCACTTAAATATTTTGTCTTGCCCATTCACCCTCTGAATGGCACACATACACAACCCATGTCTCAATTGTCTCAAGGCTTGAAAATCCTTATTTAACCTGTCTCCTCCCCTTCATCTACACTGATTGAAGTGCTTGAAGTCAATAAGGGATCATAGCTTTCACCTGGATTCACCTGGTCAGTCTATGTCATGGAAAGATCAGGTGTTCTTAATGTTTTGTATACTCAGTGTATATACACAGTCATACTTTTTTTTCACAACCCCAATCTCACAAATACTTCTCTGATTAGCTGTGTAAAGAACACATGTATCTCATTCACCTATAGATTTGCACGTACACCTTTAGGTTCCTAACCTAAATTATCTATAGTCACTCAATAGCCAGAGATGTGGATCTGATTACAAATGAGATGAAAGCCTGCCATACCTTTCTAGATTTGTCAGTAGCGCCTTGGGTAGTGAACCTCATTTTATAAAGTTTAAGGAGAGATAAGACATACTAACCCATCGAGAGTGGGAGGGTGGGCCAGCAGATTTCCACTGAAATCCTCAAAAATCTTGGGTAGACTTCTGCCTTAGAGTACACGCAATATACAAATAAATATAGGACTATGATGAAAAAGCATACTTTTTTAATATTGTATTTTAATAAACTATCTGTATATGTAGGGCTAAGGTGACTTGTGTTATGCTTCACTCTATTCAAGAAGAGGTTTTCAGACTTTTACAGAGATTGGAAATGTATTCTGTCTTTGGAATGTGTAAATTGACCTTTGTAACCTCAAGCAGCAGAGGGATCATCGGGTTCCTGCCTGACCTGTTCTTTCTCCCACTGTCTGCACTGCAGATAGTTTTACCAGACCATTTACCTGATCATCATTGACTCACACTAAACAAATAAAACGTCAAATGTGGAACACCTTCAAGTGGCTAAAAAGTTATTATATATGATTGGAGATGGAAATATATGTCAATCAGTAATTTATTAACTTTTTCATATGATGTTTATAGAGTTTTCAAAGTATATGGACAACGGAGGGGGATTTCTGAAGATCTTTAGTAACACAATCAAATCCCAAATATGATTAGATTTAACCTCATTTTACCTATATAGCCCTCACCATCCATCTGGTGATGGAATAAAGTTGTGTCAATCTAGTCTATCAGCATAATTGTAAAAAATGGTTTCCCTCATTCCATTTCTCCAGGCATATAAATGCTTTTCGATGTATTACAGTTTTTGGAAAGACCAGAAAACAAATCATATGGAGAGTTTGTCAATGACCTGCAGGTGAGTTCATGTGAGCTTCACAATTATATGATATGCAGACAGACCTGCTGGAGTTGCAATATTTAGCTCCTCCTCTGAGGTTGTACCATCCCTCTTCTCATCCTGCCCCAATAGGGTGGGATGGGGAGGTTATACAAATAGCATCCCTTGGGGAAGTTGTTGTCATGTAAGTCTTTGGAGATCTGTTGTCGTGGCAGTTTGAAGATGTCTCTTATAGAAGGTCTTCTCCAGACATCAAGCACAGTGACATTGCTGGGGGCTGTGCTGTTTCTCCTTGTCCTCTACCGCCGTTCTTCTGGTTCCAGCGCTGAGGAACAGGGGAAGGAGCCTCCAGGACCCAGGCCGCTGCCCCTGCTTGGCAACATGCTCCAGCTGGATCTCAAGGAGCCCTATCACACTCTCTGTGAGGTAAGAAGAAGTCCTGCGTTGCTTTCAGAGAACCATGTTGAGGTTGTTGATATGATCTGTGAGATTTTATCTGTTTCATCTCACTTTTATAGTTTTCTTGCTATTTCACCAGGTTTGAAAAGTTTAGTAAGCAAACTGATATAATGGACTTCCGCACATTGTACATGCTTTTAGCTGGTTAATGTTGTTTAATGTTCTATTCTGTAGTGTATTTCAATAGATATGTCCTGCCCAAGTAGCATGGTCCCATATCTGTTTTTTGCTGGGACCAGGCTATGGACAAAATACTTTGTGACGGTGATCGAAGCATTGCAAGCAAAGAGATGAGAGGCCACTTTAGACTATTGAGATGCACCCTGGGAATATCCCTTCAGGGATCTTATTAACAAAACAGACCTGGGTTCAAATACATTTTTGACACTTTTCTGTGTTTTTTAGTATTTTCTAATACACAGCCGAAAACAACTACTTCAAATAAAAGACAAGTAGTTGAAAATACATTACATGCCAATACTTTCCAAATGTATTTCCAATAAGAAACTTAGTCTAAATGCTAAATGTTTTTGTAAGTAATTAAATTACAGTGAATAGTATTTGAACCTAGGTCTGACTTCAACTGTAAACCACTGTCTTCACGCTGTTTCTTGACTGAAACATATCAAACAAGCCAGTTTTGTGCTTATTCATATATCATTACGAGACATAACTGAGTCTATGGTATACTTTATGTATGCTTTATCTGTCCAGTTCGCCAATAAATATGGCTCCATCTTCACGGTTCACTTTGGACCCAAGAAAGTGGTTGTTCTGGCAGGATACAAGACGGTCAAGCAGGCACTGGTCAACCAGGCAGAGGACTTTGGGGACAGGGACATCACTCCTGTGCTCAGTGAACTAAACCATGGACATGGTAATGATATTACTTATTCTGGCTATGTCACATTCTTAAAGGGATAGTTCACCCAAATTACAACATGTGTTATTGGTTTCCTTACCCTGTAAGCAGTCTATGAACAAGCTAAGACAGCAATCCATGCATTTGTTTGTTCTCCAATTTATGCTTGCGCCGCAAATGCGAGTATAGGATGAGTCAACAACATTATGTGGGTATGAGTTAACAGAATATGAACTTTTAAAAGTGAGATTTTCACTGGACACTTACTTTAAATAAACTTTATTGAGCTACACAATCAATTTCAGACACTTTGAGATGCGTTGGATATGAAATGCATTACAAGCTCTTAAAAGTCTTATTTTAGCCTGATGGAACCAGCTTGATTGCTGCATTCACCATTTTGTTTTACTGCATTTATTAACCTTTTCTTTCTCGAATAGATGGGCGTTTGGAATAAACCAGAAAATGGCTGGTCCAATCAGCGCCCTCTCAGAAACAGTGGTTGGGTTTAGGACAAAAACCAAGGTTGCCAAATACTGTGCTTGAATTAGGCTGTCCTCTGATTTGTTGAAAGTGATCCAATTGCTGACAAGTTCGTTTTGAATAATACCACAAATTTCTGACATTTCAGACTAGAATGGTGAATGCAGAGATCAGGCTGTTTCCACAATTCCATCAAATGTTCTTCTTCTAATCCTCTGCAAATAATATACATGTATATGATGTCTTAAATAGTTACATGATCATGACCAGAAAGGGTGCAGAGATAATTTGGCAGATTATACATTTTCTTGGTACATGTTAATTATTAAAAGGCATATTATAGTAAATGGCATATATTTTATTAATGTATATATTACTATATTATTATTATTATTATTATTACACTTTGAATTGGAAACGAACTACCTTCTTTACAGGGATTCTGTTTGCCAATGGAGACTCATGGAAAGAGATGAGGCGCTTTGCCCTGATGAACCTTAGAGACTTTGGGATGGGCGACAAAGGGAGTGAAGACAAAATCTTAGAGGAAATCCCTTATCTGATTGAAGTGTTTGAAAAACATGACGGTAAGAGCAATATAGGTATCTCTACACTGTAGTAGTAGAAGTAGCATGATGTATTTATAGGTGATGTGTAGGCCTAATTGCCTGGTTAAAAATCTGGCTATTCTTAACCATATTATTAGTAAACAGCTATTTGGCTTTCTATGTGATCGTGTGGGTTCTGGAAAGCTTATTTTGTAATTGATTAGATGTTTTGTCTATCGCAGGTAAGGCATTTGACACCACCCAGCCTGTGATTTATGCCGTCTCCAACATAATCTCGGCCATTGTCTATGGCAGCAGGTTTGAATACACTGACCCCCTATTCACAGGCATGGCAGATAGGGCCAATGAGAGTATACACCTTGCAGGCTCCGCATCAATTCAGGTACAGTCTGCTCATTCAGGCCATTCTGTTTTTACTGTATTTTCTAAATAAATAATGGCTGTCTCAGTGCAATCAATACAACTAGGAAACAGAATACCTGTTAGGAATTACATTTACAGTCATTTAGCAGACGCTCTTATCCAGAGTGACTTACAGTTAGTGAGTGCATAAAGTTTTCATACTGGCCCCCCATGGGAATCGAACCCACAACCCTGGTGTTGCAAACGCCATGCTCTACCAACTGAGCTACATCCCCTGCCGGCCATTCCCTCCCCTACCCTGGACGACGCTGGGCCAATTGTGCGCCGCCCCATGGATCTCCCGGTCGCGGCCGGCTACGACAGAGCCTGGATTCCTAGTGGCACAGCTAGCACTGCGATGCAGTGCCTTAGACCACTGCGCCACTCGAGAGCACAAGTCTTACAAATTAAAATGTACAAACTCAGTTACACTTTATTTGAAGTGCCAGTAAACTTCAGGGCAATCAATAAAACTAAGGGGGTGAAATGAAAACATTTCCCCCTGCCCTGCAGATGGCTACATCGGTCCTCTAATAGAGGACTATTAAAGGCCCAGTATCCTACTTTTGTGAAAAAATGTGGCATACTTTTAAAATATACACTACCATTCAAAAGTTTGGGGTCACTTAGAGATTTCATTGTTTTCCATGAAAACATACATGAAATGAGTTTGAATAGGAAATATAGCGAAATGAATAGGAAATGTAGTCATTGTCTGCTCATTCAGGCCATTCTGTTTTTACTGTATTTTCTAAATAAATAATGGCTGTCTCAGTGCAATCAATACAACTAGGAAACAGAATACCTGTTAGGAATTCTTACAAATAAAAATGTACAAACTCAGTTACACTTTATTTGAAGTGCCAGTAAACTTATTATAAACCATTATTGGACAGTTTATAAACCATGACTTAGCTGCTTATAAATCATTATATACAATATTCATTATGTATACGTATAACATATCAAATAAAATCATTATAGCCTAGTCTAAGCTCTTCTCTGTCCTGGCACCCCAATGGTGGGACCAGCTTCCCCTGAAGCTAGGACAGCAGAGTCCCTGCCCATCTTCCGAAAGCACCTGAAACTCTACCTCTTCAAAAAGTATCTTAAATAAACCCCCCCCCC
Organism: Coregonus clupeaformis; assembly: GCF_020615455.1. Classification (NCBI taxonomy): domain Eukaryota; kingdom Metazoa; phylum Chordata; class Actinopteri; order Salmoniformes; family Salmonidae; genus Coregonus; species Coregonus clupeaformis. Next base: position 21,293,629 of record NC_059226.1, on the reverse strand, counting down.
TTTCTAGCTCTGACTTTGCTGATAGCTACTTTATTGAGGAAAAGTGTACTTACTATGCCTGTGATATGGGGTTGTCCCACCTAGCTATCTTAAGATGAATGTACTAACTGTGAATCACTCTGGATAAGAGCGTCTGCTAAATGACTAAAATAATAAAATGTACAAACTATATAATTGCAAATAATATTTTATATAATATGGTTACATAATCACTAGTGATGGGCACCGATATACAAAATCTATATCGATATCAGTTGCATTATTTGATCACCTGGATTCACCTGGTCAGTCTATGTTATGGAAAGAGCAGGTGTTTTTAATGTTTTGTATACTCAGTGTACGTTTCACTGCAGTAACTCCAACCCCTCCCTCCTTTCTGTCTCAGACCGGGTCCAGGAGGAGATCAGCAGGGTTATAGGAAGTCGTCAGCCCTTGGTAGAGGACAGGAAGAACCTGCCCTACGCTGATGCAGTGATCCATGAGACCCATAGACTGGCCAACATTGCACCCATGGCCATCCCTCACACCACCAGCCAAGACGTCACCTTCCAGGGATAAATAATCAAAAAGGTCAGATACTTGGCTGTCCAAATCTGTTTTATTTTGTGACAAACGTTTTTTTCCATATTGCCTTTTTTTTTTCGAAGGGAGGTTACAGGTTAAAAAAACAATAAAAGAAACGCATACAAAGATAACCCCAACCCATTCCCCCCCCTCTGTCCCCATCCATCCGCCCGCAACCTCTCTCCCCACCTGGAAACCATACCTCCCACCCCGCCTGTATAAATTGATGGTTCGGATTACGGGATGCCAAGGTCATATTTTTCTCTATTCTGTTCCAGTTAAAGGATTGTTCAGATTGAATTAGATCTGTGGACCATACTTTTTTAATGGCTATCTCAGAATATGAGCTTTCCAAAAGTTGTTTATAGAGATCAGTCCATTTGGGAGCCCAGATAATTTATTTATAAATCCCGTCACTGGATGGTTCGGTAGTTGGGTTTCTCAAGGGACTCCATAGGCCAGCATAGCTGACTATAGTTATAAATATAGAAAAAGTTAGTTGCCTGGTAATGTGTATGCATCTCAAACCATTACTGGCCATGATATCGGTAAGGGTACGGATACCACATTTGGACAATTTGGGGGATGCAAAAAGCCGCCCTCCAGATCACAACACATTATTGTGAAATATAGGAATATGGGCATGCCATTAAAAACATATATAATTTTGCCTGAAATTGCAATCCACTCCTTTTGAGTGTGCACTCCTTTTGAGTGTGCACATTTATTAAACCAAGTTTCATCACTCATCACTTTTACTCTGAAAATAAGGGGTCCTAAGCTTCACTCTCACTGCAGGGGACGTCTGTGATTCCGCTACTGACGTCCGTCATACAGGACAATAGTGAATGGGAGAGCCCCCACACCTTTAACCCCTCTCACTTTCTGGATGAGCAGGGACGATTTGTCAAGAGGGACACCTTCATGGCCTTTCCTACAGGTATATCAACTTCATAATATTACAAATTATTTCATTGCAAGAAGTAGAGAAATTGTGGTAGCCTTATGGACAGACTTCATGCTATTTTCTGTATCTTTGGTCTCTCTCGCAGGTCGTAGGGTGTGTCTGGGGGAGGGTCTGGCCAGGATGGAGCTCTTCCTCTTCTTCACCTCCCTCCTGCAGCACTTTAGTTTCACTCCTCCTCCTGGAGTAACAGAGGATGATCTGGACCTCACACCATCCGTGGGGTTCACCCTCAATCCTTCACCTCACCAGCTCTGTGCTGTGAGCCGGGTCTGAGAAGCAATGACAATTTTAACATACAAATATTGGTGGGACAAACAAAAAAGCTAATATGCATTGAAACCACTACATTACATACAGTGGGGGAAAAAAGTATTTAGTCAGCCACCAATTTTGCAAGTTCTCCCACTTAAAAAGATGAGAGAGGCCTGTAATTTTCATCATAGGTACACGTCAACTATGACAGACAAAATGAGAAAGAAAAATCCAGAAAATCACATTGTAGGATTTTTTATGAATTTATTTGCAAATTATGGTGGAAAATAAGTATTTGGTCACCTACAAACAAGCAAGAGTTCTGGCTCTCACAGACCTGTAACTTCTTCTTTAAGAGGCTCCTCTGTCCTCCACTCGTTACCTGTATTAATGGCACCTGTTTGAACTTGTTATCAGTATAAAAGACACCTGTCCACAACCTCAAACAGTCACACTCCAAACTCCACTATGGCCAAGACCAAAGAGCTGTCAAAGGACACCAGAAACAAAATTGTAGACCTGCACCAGGCTGGGAAGAGTGAGTCTGCAATAGGTAAGCAGCTTGGTTTGAAGAAATCAACTGTGGGAGCAATTATTAGGAAATGGACGAGATACAAGACCACTGATAATCTCCCTCGATCTGGAGCTCCACGCAAGATCTCACCCCGTGGGGTCAAAATGATCACAAGAAAAACAAAAATCCCAGAACCACACGGGGGACCTAGTGAATGACCTGCAGAGAGCTGGGACCAAAGTAACAAAGCCTACCATCAGTAACACACTACGCCGCCAGGGACTCAAATCCTGCAGTGCCAGACGTGTCCCCCTGCTTAAGCCAGTACATGTCCAGGCCCATCTGAAATTTGCTAGAGTGCATTTGGATGATCCAGAAGAGGATTGGGAGCATGTCAGATGAAACCAAAATATAACTTTTTGGTAAAAACTCAACTCGTTGTGTTTGGAGGACAAAGAATGCTGAGTTGCATCCAAAGAACACCATACATACTGTGAAGCATGGGGGTGGAAACATCATGTTTTGGGGCTGTTTTTCTGCAAAGGGACCAGGACGACTGATCCGTGTAAAGGAAAGAATGAATGGGGCCATGTATCGTGAGATTTTGAGTGAAAACCTCCTTCCATCAGCAAGGGCATTGAAGATGAAACGTGGCTGGGTCTTTCAGCATGACAAGGAGTTGAAAGTCCGTGTTGCCCAGCGACAGCCCCAAAACATCACTGCTCTAGAGGAGATCTGCATGGAGGAATGGGCCAAAATACCAGCAACAGTGTGTGAAAACCTTGTGAAGACTTACAGAAAACGTTTGACCTGTGTCATTGCCAACAAAGGGTATATAACAAAGTATTGAGAAACTTTTGTTATTGACCAAATACTTATTTTCCACCATACTTTGCAAATAAATTCATTAACAATCCTACAATGTGATTTTCTGGATTTCTTTTCCTCATTTTCTCTGTCATAGTTGACATGTACCTATGATGAAAATTACAGGCCTCTCTCATCTTTTTAAGTGGGAGAACTTGCACAATTGGTGGCTGACTAAATACTTTTTTCCCCCACTGTATTAAATGCACCATCATAATAACCAATCCCAGAAATGAGTTTGCGCGACACACACAAACATTATTATATTTTGTTTATGATCGGTTCATTGGCTACTTCCAATATCTTTTTAGATCTAATTGCACGGAAGACCACGGTAGTCGAACATACTTTTATAGAGTAAAGTTTATTTTACTTCATTTTCAGCATCGGTCTGCAGTACTGCTAATCATTGTTAGAGTATTGGGGCGCAGCCCAAACACGTTCTGAGTGCAGTTGCATCTGCCTGTCTGCTAACAAGATGTTCCTGTTAAGAATAAAGCAACAAAGTTTATAAAGCTTCTCCTTCGCTTCAACCATTAATAAAACAGACTGACATCAGGATAAATCCATTAGAATTCAATCCGTTTTTTGACAGCACCCCTTTTGATTTGAATGAAACCTTCCATACATATTTGCCAATTGTCAAAGTGCTCAGAAAGTGACTTTTTGGAGCTGAATGACAAAACATTTAAGAGATAAACCTCTGTAGCTCAGCTGGTAGAGCACGGCGCTTGTAACGCCAAGGTAGTGGGTTCGATCCCCAGGACCACCCATACACAAAAATGTATGCACGCATGACTGTAAGTCGCTTTGGATAAAAGCGTCTGCTAAATGGCATATTATTATTTATAAAGGTGCTCAAAGTTGACCTGTTTTGCATACCCCACCATACCATGAGTGTGATTTAAAAAATGGACACAATTGACATTTGGTTACAGGACTCATGTCCTGACATTCTGGTTAACTTGGAAACATGGTTAAATGGTTCTTTCTCTGATAAAGAAATTGAAGTAAATTATTATAATGTATTTAGATGTGACAGATTACAGTAAGGGAAGGTGTGGCTTATATGTAAAATCTTTCATGGCGTCCCAATCTTAAAATATTTTCCCAATACATTTGACCTCCTGGTTGTAGATAAACCAGAAAACACATTTATTTGTTGCTGGGATGTACTGCCCCCCTGCTGCCATGGCGGATGCTATTTTTGCTATATCTGAGTGTTTAATACGTTTTCTGTCCTCGGAGTTGGTCATTTTAGGGGATTTGACTCTGGATTGGCTATCCCCAGCCTCAGATCAATTTAAGATTATATGCATTGATTTTTATCTGACTCAATTGATCTCAAAACCCACATGACTAAACGTGAAAAACCCTGTTTACACTTCATTGATTGATTTAATTCTTACTAATAACCCCCATAAATATTTGTCTAGTGGAGTATTTGCATATGATCTCAGTGATTATTGTCCCATAGTATGTATTAAGAGGTACGAAACAGCAAAATACTAATCCTCATTTAATTAAGAAGAGACATTTAGCAGTTTTCTGCTTAAGGGTTTTTATATGACATGTTCTACTCTGATTTAACCACTGTCTCCTATATTCCTGACCATGAGTTGGCTCTAGAAAATGTCTCCTCCATATTTATTCCTGTAGCAGATAAACACGCCCCTTTTAAACAATTCAGAGTCAGAGATAGATCGAACCCTTGGTTTTCTTTTGAGTTATCTGAGCTCATTCATATGAGAAATCAGGCCTGGGCCAAAGCAAGGACAACTGACTCTGTAGTGGACTGGCAATCTTTCAGACAATTGAGAAACAGATGTAGTATCTCGATTAAGAAAGCTAAATCAAGCTACTTTTTAAGCTCTATCTCAGACTCTGCTGGTGATCCTTCTAAATTTCTGAAAACAGTAAATACACTGAAGCGTACACATTCCTCCTCTTCCCTGCCTAAGCAAGGTTCTGTCTGACTCTGGCATTATAACTGAGAAGAATTGGATAAGTGATGCTTTTAATCATCATTTTATCTTGGTTGGCTTCTTATTTGAGAGAAAAGATGGTGTAGTTGACCCTGGTCAGTCAACCGACTGCTCTTCCCTCTGCCAGGCTCTAGCTGACTCAACGGTTAACCCGTCAACTTCTAGTGAGTCTTTGTTTTCATTTAAACAATTTACTATTTGTGATGTGCTAGATGCCTCGCTTAAGATTGATGTAAAAAAATCCACTGGGGCTGATATGCTTGATCCATTTTTGCAGCAGCTCTCTTCCCTCCTGATTGCTGAATCATTAACCCATATTTTTAACCTGACAATTATATATCTGGTACTATCCCAAAGGTTTGGAAGGCGTCCCATGTAGTCCCCCTTCACAAAGGTGGTGACCCTTGTGAACTAAATAATTATCGGCCTATTTCTAAACTTTTTTGCCTAGCTAAAATATTTGAATCCTTGATTAATTCAATTCTCAGGTCATAGCAGTATCTCTGCTGCATCCTTAGTTATAAATGAAGTGGTTAACTGTATGGATATAAGGCAACATTGTGCTTCCCACTTCATTGACCTGCCAAAGGCTTTCGATACTGTTGATCATTCACTACTAATTCAGAAGCTTTCCTCAATTGGCCTAGATCTGGCTGCATGTAACTGGTTTAAAAATTACTTGACAGATAGAACTCAATGTACATCTACTGATGGTGTTAAATCAGGTTTCCTGGAAATTATTAAAGGTGTCCCCCAGGGGTCGATTCTAGGTCCTGTACTTTTTACTGTTCATATTAACAATATTGACTTGTAACGTGCACTTGTATGCCAATGATACTGTTGTGTGTGCTATTCCCCCACGGTTGACCAGGCTCTATCTGAACTACAGTCTGCCTTCATTGTATTACAGAAAAAGTCGATTGACCTGAAATGAGTATTGAATGCAGGTAAAACTAAGTATATGTTGTTCTCTAGAGCGCATGAAAATAAATCTGATGATTTAAGCATATGTACTTTGGATGGTGTCCATATTGATCGTGTCCCTGCTTACAAATATCTGGGCATCTGGATAGATGAAAAACTGTCTTTTAAAAAGCATATTGATGAGTTAGTTAAGAAGCTGAGAATAAAAATGGGCATCTTCAATAGAAATAGGTCCTGCCTCGCGCTAAGTAGTAGAAAGCAGATTATTCAGTCGACGTTCCTATCGGTCCTAGACCATGGCCACATCATCTATATGAACGCAGCTGCCACTTCATTAAAGCCGTTAGATGCAGTTTATCATAGTGCACTGCGCTTTATTATGGGTGGTAATTTTAGTACCCATTACTGCATAGTTGGTTGGCCCTCTTTGATGTCACGTAGGTTGATACCTGGCTATGCTTTCATTTATAAAGCTCTTTTACAAAAAGTCCCACTGTACCTAACATCATTACTAAACTTTAAACATATGAGTTACCACACCCGGTTTCAGGGATGGCTAACTCTGGAAATTCCTTTGGTCTCTACTGAGTTAGGTAAATCAGCTTTTACTTGTCTTGCACCTTATTTGTGGAACAATCTTCAAAATGTTCTTACATTTGATGTTCTGTTGCCTCTAGGGCAATTCAGAAAGCTGATTGAGGACCTTATTACTGATGAATGTGTTTGTTTTTTATGACGTGTTTTTTCATTTCTTTTTTGATTATTTATGTAATTCAGGGCCCATCTGAAAAAGAGACCGTGGTCTCAGTATGACTCCCTGATAAAATAAAGGTTAAATAAAATAAACAAAATGAGAAATCCATGTTTTCATCATTGGAAAAGATAAACGGTTGAGATTGATATAATTTTAAGCTTACAAACAAGGTTTTCAAACTACTTTATAAATTATTTATATATATATATTTTCTTCATATTTGCATATGTTGTAGCTTAGACCCTATTTTACATTATTTGAGGTTTTTGTGTTGTGCCCGTCATTGGTTGAGACATAACATGCTCTTGAATGCAGAGTGGGTGTCATGTTTTGGCTAATAAATGTACTAAAATGGGAAAGAAATAGACATTTCAACTTTCAAATGGTACCACAAAGATGGTTGGAGGTCCACACATCAGAGAATGTTGACTTGAATGAGAATATCTGTTGTTTTAAATTTGACTGTCACTCTTTAATAGGAAACCTATGGAAATCATAGAAATATAGATAATAGAACAGACATGACCATTTCAGTTGACATTTGAAGGTGGATGGACAAGCGGCCATCTTTGTGATAGTTATTAGAAGTTAACATTTCAATTCAATTTCAATTTCAATGGTGTACGAGCTAAATTGCAGTGCTCTGAAGGGATAGGTCCATTCTATGAATTATATTTCTATGATTGAAATGACACCCACCCTGTATTCAAGAGCATGTTGTGTCTCAACCGATGGCGGCACAACACAAACCTCAGATGACGTAAGGTAGGGTCTAAGCTACAACATATGCGAATATGGATATTTTTTTTTGGAGTTTTTAGATCACTGACGTTTAAAGTAAAATAAAATCCATAATTGTAATACAAATAAATCAAGAAATTATACAATTGTTTGACAACCCTGTTTGTAAGCTTTTAAATGATATCAAACTCAACCTTTTATATTTTCCAGTGATGAAGACATGGATGTTTTGAGCACCTTTAAGCACCTTTAGCTCCTGAATATTTTGGCATTCAGGTCCAAAAAGTACCTTCCTGTTTTATTTAAATTAAAAGGGATTCTGTCAAAAAGTGATTAAATTCAAATGGATCTACCCATCAAACATTAAGAGCAAGACACGTCATACCTAGCTAGTTGAAACCGCTGTTAGCCACTGCTTCCATCCAAACCATTGGTTGAATCTTCTTTCCAACTTTCTTTCTTTTAACAGAGGCCTGATGAGAACAGACGTTTTATCCCTACATTTCCTTCATAACGCAAAGTTTGAAAATAATTTGCTAGGAGAGGGTCCACATGATTTATGATGACTTTTCAGCTAGATAACTAGCTAGCTAGAAGACAATAAACTACTATGAAGTTGATACATTAGTCCAATCAAAGCTACCGGAGATCAGTGGTGTGTGTAAATGGATGCCAAGGGAAGCCAGGCTTCCCCAAATATTTGACCAATATTCTTTTTTAAATGTTAATATAATTTCTCTTTCATCTCTCTCTCTGTTTTCATAATTTTCTGTCAATTTGCAAGTGGCTGAATCTCATCGGAGAAATCACCTGAGTGTCTCAGTACGTGTAGCCAATGTATCTGAAGCTGACTGGACCAAAAGAGTATAACATGTTGCCACAGTAGCATTTGATTGATTGATGCCAGCAAACATTTGGCCTCCCTTGATAAAAACATTTATAAACTAATTAGCCAATCAGCGTTGAGCTGAGCTCAACCGTGGGTTGTCCTGGTGCGGCAAAAAGCCGCCCAAGGGAGGCCAGTTTGGATTTGGCTTCACACCAATCAAATCACTTCCTAAGCAAAACTAAATTTTCAGAAAAACGTGTATGTTTCTGGTCCGCTTGTGTTGATGTCCTGCAGGAGCTAGCGTGCTAAATTAGCTCTTTCCTAAGCCATGGATGGAGATGGGGATTTGGACTTGCCAATGATTATGACGCCGATTCTGATCTAACCAGAAATTAATATATTTTGCCACTGGCCTGAGACGATTGAAGTTCAATATGTAGCCTAAATGTAGCCTAGTAGGCTCACGTTAACTAGCTAGCTAACTTAGCTGGTTCATTGTTGCCCATGCCAGGAAGTTAAGATAGCAAGCATTTTAGCTAGGTAGCCTATGGCAACAAAAACTGAAAGTGTGTTGAATGACAGAGCCCCATAATCCATTTTGCCAACATGAAAGAGAGGAGGATGGCCTTGGCATTCAACTAGTCTACAAGTAGGATGAGTCCAAAAATATATATATACTTGCGCGCACACACACACACACACACACACACACACACACAGAAATCAGTACCATGGTCAGCCACATGATATTTAGCAACATTGATTGGACTAAATTGTTTTTGGCATCTTTAAGTTTGTTTTCAGTGTATTAAACTAAGCTTATAGCCTTGTTGATTTGATGATGTTTAAATGTTTAAGTTGAAATGGTGCTGGAATAGCGGAGACAGTGCTTGCTCCTGTTGTCTTTGTGCTGACTTGTGGTAACTCCGTGGTTCTAAACAACTACTTGTGTAGTAAACTGTCGAAAATATTAACTTGCTTGACCATGCTGCAGGTGATATGTTTGTTACATGCAATATTTGCTTTGTGGACTTCACCGGACAGATGTTGCTCTCCGGTTTTGTGATTGTTGTCTTTTTGTCATCACGGCCTTATTGTATATCACGGTGGTGTATAAACAAATGGGTTATAGAGTAAACAACGCAATTATCACAACATAGGTTCTAATATACAGTGGGGAAAAAAAGTATTTAGTCAGCCACCAATTGTGCAAGTTCTCCCACTTAAAAAGATGAGAGAGGCCTGTAATTTTCATCATAGGTACACGTCAACTATGACAGACAAAATGAGGAAAAAAAATCCAGAAAATCACATTGTAGGATTTTTAATGAATTTATTTGCAAATTATGGTGGGAAATAAGTATTTGGTCAATAACAAAAGTTTCTCAATACTTTGTTATATACCCTTTGTTGGCAATGACACAGGTCAAACGTTTTCTGTAAGTCTTCACAAGGTTTTCACACACTGTTGCTGGTATTTTGTCCCATTCCTCCATGCAGATCTCCTCTAGAGCAGTGATGTTTTGGGGCTGTCGCTGGGCAACACGGACTTTCAACTCCCTCCAAAGATTTTCTATGGGGTTGAGATCTGGAGACTGGCTAGGCCACTCCAGGACCTTGAAATGCTTCTTACGAAGCCACTCCTTCGTTGCCCGGGCGGTGTGTTTGGGATCATTGTCATGCTGAAAGACCCAGCCACGTTTCATCTTCAATGCCCTTGCTGATGGAAGGAGGTTTTCACTCAAATTCTCACGATACATGGCCCCATTCATTCTTTCCTTTACACGGATCAGTCGTCCTGGTCCCTTTGCAGAAAAAACAGCCCCAAAGCATGATGTTTCCACCCCCATGCTTCACAGTAGGTATGGTGTTCTTTGGATGCAACTCAGCATTCTTTGTCCTCCAAACACGACGAGTTGAGTTTTTACCAAAAGGTTCTATTTTGGTTTCATCTGACCATATGACATTCTCCCAATCCTCTTCTGGATCATCCAAATGCACTCTAGCAAACTTCAGACGGGCCTGGACATGTACTGGCTTAAGCAGGGGGACACTGCAGGATTTGAGTCCCTGGCGGCGTAGTGTGTTACTGATGGTAGGCTTTGTTACTTTGGTCCCAGCTCTCTGCAGGTCATTCACTAGGTCCCCCCGTGTGGTTCTGGGATTTTTGCTCACCGTTCTTGTGATCATGTTGACCCCACAGGGGGAAAACTTGCGTGGTGCCCCAGATCGAGGGAGATTATCAGTGGTCTTGTATGTCTTCCATTTCCTAATAATTGCTCCCACAGTTGATTTCTTCAAACCAAGCTGCTTACCTATTGCAGATTCAGTCTTCCCAGCCTGGTGCAGGTCTACGATTTTGTTTCTGGTATCCTTTGACAGCTCTTTGGTCTTGGCCATAGTGGAGTTTGGAGTGTGACTGTTTGAGGTTGTGGACAGGTGTCTTTTATACTGATAACAAGTTCAAACAGGTGCCATTAATACAGGTAACGAGTGGAGGACAGAGGAGCCTCTTAAAGAAGAAGTTACAGGTCTGTGAGAGCCAGAAATCTTGCTTGTTTGTAGGTGACCAAATACTTATTTTCCACCATAATTTGCAAATAAATTCATAAAAAATCATACAATGTGATTTTCTGGAATTTTTTTCCTCAATTTGTCTGTCATAGTTGACGTGTACCTATGATGAAAATTACAGGCCTCTCTCATCTTTTTAAGTGGGAGAACTTGCACAATTGGTGGCTCACTAAATACTTTTTTCCCCCACTGTAGCTTTTTAACTGGCTTGGCTTGGCTTCCTCAGTGATTTTACCCACCCACAGCTACTGCCGGAGATAAGATATCGATTTATCCGTGACCAATGACATTGAGCCTTATTGGGCTAGGACTACTAACGTACCTCTATGACAGCACCCAAGAGGAGAAAGGTCTATCTGCGGAACGCAGACAAAAATCCAGAAAATCACATTGTATGATTTTTAAGTAATGAATTTGCATTTTATTGCATGACATAAGTATTTGATCACCTACCAACCAGTAAGAATTCCGGCTCTCACAGACCTGTTAGTTTTTCTTTAAGAAGCCCTCCTGTTCTCCACTCATTACCTGTATTAACTGCACCTGTTTGAACTCGTTACCTGTATAAAAGACACCTGTCCACACACTCAATCAAACAGACTCCAACCTCTCCACAATGGCCAAGACCAGAGAGCTGTGTAAGGACATCAGGGATAAAATTGTAGACCTGCACAAGGCTGGGATGGGCTACAGGACAATAGGCAAGCAGCTTGGTGAGAAGGCAACAACTGTTGGCGCAATTATTAGAAAATGGAAGAAGTTCAAGATGACGGTCAATCACCCTCGGTCTGGGGCTCCATGCAAGATCTCACCTCGTGGGGCATCAATGATCATGAGGAAGGTGAGGGATCAGCCCAGAACTACACAGCAGGACCTGGTCAATGACCTGAAGAGAGCTGGGACCACAGTCTCAAAGAAAACCATTAGTAACACACTATGCCGTCATGGATTAAAATACTGCAGTGCACGCAAGGTCCCCCTGCTCAAGCCAGCGCATGTCCAGGCCCGTCTGAAGTTTGCCAATGACCATCTGGATGTTCCAGAGGAGGAATGGGAGAAGGTCATGTGGTCTGATGAGACAAAAATAGAGCTTTTTGGTCTAAACTCCACTGCCGTGTTTGGAGGAAGAAGAAGGATGAGTTCAACCCCAAGAACACCATCCCAACCGTGAAGCATGGAGGTGGAAACATCATTCTTTGGGGATGCTTTTCTGCAAAGGGGACAGGACGACTGCACCGTATTGAGGGGAGGATGGATGGGGCCATGTATCGCGAGATCTTGGCCAACAACCTCCTTCCCTCAGTAAGAGCATTGAAGATGGGTCGTGGCTGGGTCTTCCAGCATGACAACGTCCCAAAACACACAGCCAGGGCAACTAAGGAGTGGCTCCGTAAGAAGCATCTCAAGGTCCTGGAGTGGCCTAGCCAGTCTCCAGACCTGAACCCAATAGAAAATCTTTGGAGGGAGCTGAAAGTCCGTCCCCAGCGACAGCCCCGAAACCTGAAGGATCTGGAGAAGGTCTGTATGGCGGAGTGGGCCAAAATCCCTGCTGCAGTGTGTGCAAACCTGGTCAAGACCTACAGGAAACGTATGATCTCTGTAATTGCAAACAAAGGTTTCTGTACCAAATATTAAGTTCCGCTTTTCTGATGCTTTTCTGATGTATCAAATACTTATGTCATGCAATAAAATGCAAATTAATTACTTAAAAATCATACAATGTGATTTTCTGGATTTTTGTTTTAGATTCCGTCTCTCACAGTTGAAGTGTACCAATGATAAAAGTAGGAAAACCTGCAAAATCGGCAGTGTATCAAATACTTGTTCTCCCCACTGTATATATATATATACACTGTATGTACAGGATACACATAGTATTATCCTAAATGCTTAGCTACGCTAATTATCCTAAACGCTATGTTAATTATCCTAACCACTACATTAATTATCCTAACTGCTATGTTAATTAACCTAACCGCTATCTTAACTACCTAACCGCTATGCTAATTATCTTAACCGCTACGTTAATTATCCTAAGTGCAATGTTAATTTTCATAACAACTATGTTAATTAAATGTTATGTTGATTATCTTAACCGCTATGTTAGCCGCCAATATTAGCTACAAATGCTAACGATACAACAAGCAGACTGGCCTCAGATCAATGCACAGTTGTCAATGACAGTGGGCAGGTCGTGTAGTGACATAATGCTAATTGGCAATTCTAGTGGGGTGTAGTTACTGCACTCTGCAGATAGACATTATTGCCCAAGGGGGCTGAAGCTGCATACCAGTATGTGCTGCGGTTTAAACCTTTGAGAACGCAGCAATCACACTCAACCAATTGTGTACAACCAGAGAAGTTCAACGAGAGGTGTCCCTTGGCTAGCCACGCCACAACAGAGTACTGAGTGAGGCTGAAACAGCTGCATTAGGGAGCTGCCTTAGTAACTTATTTTAACCCAAATAACAGTACAACGGGGAAGCGACCATGTATGCTTTATTAGCGCAAACAGTTTGCTAACGGATATGATACAGTGCCTTGCAAAAGTATTCATCCCCCTTGGCATTTTTCCTATTTTGTTGCATTACAACCTGTAATTTAAATGGATTTTTATTTGCATTTCATGTAATGGACATACACAAAATAGTCCGAATTGGTGAAGTGGAATGAAAAAAAGATTTTGTTTCAAAAAATTAGACAAAATAAATAACGGAAAAGTGGTGCGTGCATATGTATTCACCCCCTTTGCTTGTGTGCAATCTAAGTGTCACATGGTCTGTCACATGATCTCAGTATATATACACCTGTTCTGAAAGGCCCCAGAGTCTGCAACACCACTAAGCAAGGGGCACCACCAAGCAAACGGCACCATGAAGACCAAGGAGCTCTCCAAACAGGTCAGGGACAAAGTTGTGGAGAAGTACACATCAGGGTTGGGTTATAAAAAAATATCTGAAATATTGAAAATACCACGGAGCACCATTAAATCCATTATTAGAAAATGGAAAGAATATGGCACCACAACAAACCTGCCAAGAGAGGGCCGCCCACCAAAACTCAAGGAACAGGCAAGGAGGGCATTAATCAGAGAGGCAACAAAGAGACCAAAGATAACCCTGAAGGAGCTGCAAAGCTCCACAGCGGAGATTGGAGTATCTGTCCATAGGACCACTTTAAGCCATACACTCCACAGAGCTGGGCTTTATGGAAGAGTGGCCAGAAAAAAGCCATTGCTTAAAGAAAAAAATAAGCAAACACGTTTGGTGTTCGCCAAAAGGCATGTGGGAGACTCCCCAAACAAATGGAAGATGGTACTCTGGTCAGATTAGACAAATTGAGCTTTTTGGCCACCAAGGAATGGCTATGTCTGGCGCAAACCCAACACCTCTCATCACCCCGAGAACACCATCCCCACAGTGAAGCATGGTGGTGGCAGCATCATGCTGTGGGGATGTTTTTCATCAGCAGGGACTGGGAAACTGGTCAGAATTGAAGGAATGATGGATGGTGTTAAATACAGGGAAATTCTTGAGGAAAACCTGTTTCAGTCTTCCAGAGATTTGAGACTGGGACGGAGGTTCACCTTCCAGCAGGACAATAGTTATGCACACTAAAGTTTTCAGTTTTTTTGTCTTATTTCTTGTTTGTTTCACAACATATATATTTATTTTATTTTTTATTTTATTAAAATCGTTCAATAACTTTGTCTTAAAAAAAGAGGAGATGATAATATAATATCAAGTTTATCCACAATTTATTTCCCTGCAAGATATTTGGTTGATCATTATGGACATTGACAATATCAGATTCGGAAAAAAATACACAATGAACTATACATTTTGATAATATTTTTGTATCACAACACAGAAGTGTAATAGATCTCCAGTTTTGTATTATATATTTATATTGACTGTTTGCTTCCAGTTGAAATGATAAAGAAAATATAACTTGTTTTTCAGTGTTGATGAGGCCACATTTTACATGTGAATAATTAAAACATGCACATAATGGATCTTTGACCATTTATGCATAGTCACTTTAACTCTACCCACATGTACATATTACTTCAACTACCTCAACTAGCCGGTGCCCCCGCACATTGACTCTGCACCGGTACCCCCTGTATACAGTGGGGAAAAAAAGTATTTAGTCAGCCACCAATTGTGCAAGTTCTCCCACTTAAAAAGATGAGAGAGGCCTGTAATTTTCATCATAGGTACACGTCAACTATGACAGACAAATTGAGGAAAAAAAATCCAGAAAATCCCATTGTAGGATTTTTTAATGAATTTATTTGCAAATTATGGTGGAAAATAAGTATTTGGTCACCTACAAACAAGCAAGATTTCTGGCTCTCACAGACCTGTAACTTCCTATTTAAGAGGCTCCTCTGTCCTCCACTCGTTACCTGTATTAATGGCACCTGTTTGAACTTGTTATCAGTATAAAAGACACCTGTCCACAACCTCAAACAGTCACACTCCAAACTTCACAATGGCCAAGACCAAAGAGCTGTCAAAGGACACCAAAAACAAAATTGTAGACCTGCACCAGGCTGGGAAGACTGAATCTGCAATAGGTAAGCAGCTTGGTTTGAAGAAATCAACTGTGGGAGCAATTATTAGGAAATGGAAGACATACAAGACCACTGATAAGCTCCCTCGATCTGGGGCTCCACGCAAGATCTCACCCCGTGGGGTCAAAATGATCACAAGAACGGTGAGCAAAAATCCCAGAACCACACGGGGGGGACCTAGTGAATGACCTGCAGAGAGCTGGGACCAAAGTAACAAAGCCAACCATCAGTAACACACTACGCTGCCAGGGACTCAAATCCTGCAGTGCGAGACGTGTCCCCCTGCTTAAGCCAGTACATGTCCAGGCCCGTCTGAAGTGCATTTGGATGATCCAGAAGAGGATTGGGAGAATGTCATATGGTCAGATGAAACCAAAATATAACTTTTTGGTAAAAACTCAACTCGTCATGTTTGGAGGACAAAGAATGCTGAGTTGCATCCAAAGAACACCATACCTACTGTGAAGCATGGGGGTTGGAAACATCATGCTTTGGGGCTGTTTTTCTGCAAAGGGACCAGGACGACTGATCCGTGTAAAGGAAAGAATGAATGGGGCCATGTATCGTGAGATTTTGAGTGAAACCCTCCTTCCATCAGCAAGGGCATTGAAGATGAAACGTGGCTGGGTCTTTCAGCATGACAATGATCCCAAACACACCGCCCGGGCAACGAAGGAGTGGCTTCGTAAGAAGCATTTCAAGGTCCTGGAGTGGCCTAGCCAGTCTCCAGATCTCAACCCCATAGAAAATCTTTGGAGGGAGTTGAAAGTCTGTGTTGCCCAGCGACAGCCCCAAAACATCACTGCTCTAGAGGAGATCTGCATGGAGGAATGGGCCAAAATACCAGCAACAGTGTGTGAAAACCTTGTGAAGACTTACAGAAAACGTTTGACCTGTGTCATTGCCAACAAAGGGTATATAATAAAGTATTGAGAAACTTTTATTATTGGCCAAATACTTATTTTCCACCATCATATGCCAATAAATTCATTAAAAATCCTACAATGTGACTTTCTGGATTTTTTTTCCTCATTTTGTCTGTCATAGTTGACGTGTACCTATGATGAAAATTACAGGCCTCTCTCATCTTTTTAAGTGGGAGAACTTGCACAATTGGTGGCTGACTAAATACTTTTTTTCCCCACTGTATATAGCCTCCCTACTGTTATTTTATTTTACATCTCCTCTTTTTTTCTCAACACTTTTTTGTTGCTGTTTTATTTTACTTTTTTATTAAAAATAAATGCACTGTTGGTTAAGGGCTGTAAGTAAGCATTTCACTGTAATGTCTGCACCTGTTGTATTCGGCGCATGTGGCCAATACAATTTGATTTGATAAGTTTGTAGACTTTATACACCTGAATAGGAATATCCACAAGACCTGGAGTTAACAGACTGTGGTAAATTCGGATATCTCAAAGTCTATTGTCTAATGCTTATCTGCCCTCTCATTGGCTTGAATGGTCCTACCGGATCTCGCCTGCCGTCATTAATTGAGCACATGTATTTCCATTGTTAGAACGGTCATTCGGCTCTCTTGTCAATTTAATAGATACTCTTCACCTTTATATCTCCTCAACCAATCAACACTCCCTTTGAATAAGGACAGTCCCCCTTTTCGTTGGCTATTTGCTGATGGACTTGAATTTGGTTTCAAGAGTTGAGACAAGGAAGAGTTGAGTGGGACAAGGTAAGTTCAGTTACATTTTAAAGAGTGAAATAGATAAACATACTCACTGGACCAATAAAGCTAGCTAGCTAGTGGGTAGCTACTGGTAACTATTAGCAACTGTGGATAGTTGTTTCCAATGTTATTTCACGCTTAAGAGTACCTGTAATTATGCCAGCTAGCTACCTACCATTCAGCTGTTTTTCTAACCTCATTATCTGAAGCGTTAACGTTAGGTAGTTAGTAGCTACTGTACTCGAAATGTAGCTACCTGGATAGCTAATTAAACAATAGCTGGAACGACCTAGCTTTAATATTTGGAGACGCGTTCTCTCCGTTTGGACAGACGCGAACTGGCTGAATCGATTCAGTGGCTAGCTTTGCACTTAACTGGCTTACTAAGGGTAAGTTATAACCTACATTTATTTTTGTTTTGTTTTTACATACTGGTAACCAGAGTCGTTCAAGGGAATTCGGGACATAGGTGACTAGTTAACGTTAGCTTGGCTCTCTGTGTGTTCGTGCCATGGGAGGAGGGGTTAGCTCGTTGGCAGAGAGCAATGGCTAGCTAGTATGCTAACTATTCTAGCTAACTAACTGGCTGAATAAGTTGACGACGTACTCACTCAAACTGTCAAAACTAACCCAAAACTTGACACAACGTTAGACACAGACACGAATGATCTGCTTTGCGTGTTAACACACTGATGGTTTGTTGTAACCGTGTATTGGTGCT
Organism: Coregonus clupeaformis; assembly: GCF_020615455.1. Lineage (NCBI taxonomy): Eukaryota > Metazoa > Chordata > Actinopteri > Salmoniformes > Salmonidae > Coregonus > Coregonus clupeaformis. The sequence goes on along the minus strand of NC_059226.1, from coordinate 21,275,674 downwards.
AAACCGTGTTATTGGATGCTGGCATGCTAGTTGGCTTTGGCGTCATAGGATTCGGTGCCCTGGACGATTTTCACGGAAGAATACTGTACCAAGTTGCTAGCTGAATAAACTAAGTTAGTCTATTCCTAGAAACATTGAACCGCTGTAGTTTACAACAATTATAATTTCTAAAGTGGAAGTTGGGAGAGCTATATTTGAGTGTTTCAGTGAAACGTAAGTGAGGGAGGCCCGCTCTCTCGCATTCCCAGATGTTTAGTTCATTCCGATCTCCTTTGCATTATTGTAGCCTTTTTCTGTAGCCTGTCAACTATGAGTCTGTCTATCCCTGTTCTCTCCTCTCTGCACAGGCCATACAAACGCCTCACACCGCGTGGCTGCTGCCACTCTAACCTGGTGGTCCCTGCACGCACGACCCAAGTGGAGTTCCAGGTCTCTGGCAGCCTCTGGAACTGCCGTTCTGCGGCCAACAAGGCAGAGTTAATCTCAGCCTATGCTACCCTCCAGTCCCTCGACTTCTTGGCGCTGACGGAAACATGGATTACCACAGAAAACACTGCTACTCCTACTGCTCTTTCCTCGTCTAACCATGTGTTCTCGCAAAGGAATCCTCATCTCTCCCAAGTGGACATTCTCTCTTTTCCCCCTGACCCATCTGTCTATCTCCTCATTTGAATTCCATGCTGTCACAGTCACTAGCCCATTCAAGCTTAACATCCTTGTCATTTATCGCCCTCCAGGTTCCCTTGGAGAGTTCATCAATGAGCTTGACGCCTTGATAAGTTCCTTTGCTGAGGATGGCTCACCCCTCACAGTTCTGGGTGACTTTAACCTCCCTACGTCTGCCTTTGACTCATTTCTCTCTGCCTCCTTCTTTCCACTCCTTTCCTCTTTTGACCTCACCCTCTCACCGTCCCCCCCTACTCACAAGGCAGGCAATACGCTTGACCTCATCTTTACTAGATGCTGTTCTTCTACTAATCTCACTGCAACTCCTCTCCAAGTCTCCGACCACTACTTTGTATCCTTTTCTCTCTCGCTCTCCTCCAACAATACTCACTCTGCCCCTACTCAGATGGTAATGCGCCGTCGCAACCTTTGCTCTCTCACTCCCGCTACTCTCTCCTCTTCCATCCTATCATCCCTTCCCTCTGCTAAATCCTTCTCCCTCCGATCTCCTGATTCTGCCTCCTCAACCCTTCTCTCCTCCCTTTCTGCATCTTTTGACTCTCTATGTCCCCTATCCTCCCGGCCGGCTCGGTCCTCCCCTCCTGCTCCGTGGCTTGACGACTCATTGCGAGCTCACAGAAGAGGGCTCTGAGCGGAAATGGAGGAAAACTAGACACCCTGCGGACCGGTCATCTTTTCACTCCCTCCTCTCTACATTTTCTTCCTCTGTTTCCGCTGCTAAAGCCACTTTCTACCACTCTAAATTTCAAGCCTCTGCCTCTAACCCTAGAAAGCTCTTTGCCACCTTCTCCTCCCTGCTGAATCCTCCCCCTCCCTCCTCCCTCTCTGTGGATGACTTCGTCAACCATTTTGAAAAGAAGGTTGACGACATCCGATCCTCATTTATTAAATCAAATGACACCGCTGGTCCTGCTCACACTGCCCTACCCTATGCTTTGACTTCTTTCTCTCCCTCTCTCTCCAGATGAAATCTTGCGACTTGTGACGGCCGGCCGCCCAACAACCTGCCCGCTTGACCCTATCCCCTCCTCTCTTCTCCAGACCATTTCCGTAGACCTTCTCCCTTACCTCACCTCGCTCATCAACTCATCCTTGACCGCTGGCCATGTCCCTTCCGTCTTCAAGAGAGCAAGAGTTGCACCCCTCCTCAAAAAACCTACACTCGATCCCTCCGATGTCAACAACTACAGACCAGTATCCCTTCTTTATTTTCTCTCCAAAACTCTTGAGTGTGCCGTCTCTAGCCAACTCTCCTGCTCTCTCTCAGAATGACCTTCTTGATCCAAACCAGTCAGGTTTCAAGACTGCTCTTCTCTGTGTCACGGAGGCTCTCCGCACTGCTAAAGCTAACTCTCTCTCCTCTGCTCTTATCCTTCTAGACCTATCCGCTGCCTTTGATACTGTGAACCATCAGATCCTCCTCTCCACCCTCTCCGAGTTGGGCATCTCCGGCGCTGCTCACTCTTGGATTGCGTCCTACCTGACAGGTCGCTCCTACCAGGTGGCGTGGCGAGAATCTGTCTCCGCACCACGTGTTCTCACCATTGGTGTCCCTCAGGGCTCAGTTCTAGGCCCTCTCCTATTCTCTCTATACACCAAGTCACTTGGCTCTTGTCATATCCTCACATGGTCTCTCCTATCATTGCTACGCAGACGACACACAATTAATTTTCTCCTTTCCCCCTTCTGATAACCAGGTGGCGAATCGCATCTCTGCATGTCTGGCAGACATATCAGTGTGGATGTCGGATCACCACCTCAAGCTGAACCTCGGCAAGACAGAGCTGCTCTTCCTCCCGGGGAAGGACTGCCCGCTCCATGATCTCGCCATCACGGTTGACAACTCCATTGAGTCCTCCTCCCAGAGTGCAACGAACCTTGGCGTGACCCTGGACAACACCCTGTCGTTCTCCGCTAACATCAAAGCGGTGACCCGATCCTGCAGGTTCATGCTCTACAACATTCGCAGAGTACGACCCTACCTTACACAGAAAGCGGCACAGGTCCTAATCCAGGCACTTGTCATCTCCCGTCTGGATTACTGCAACTCGCTGTTGGCTGGGCTCCCTGCCTGTGCCATTAAACCCCTACAACTTATCCAGAACGCCGCAGCCAGTCTGGTGTTCGACCTTCCTAAGTTCTCTCATGTCACCCCGCTCCTCCGCACGCTCCACTGGCTTCCAGTTGAGGCTCGCATCTACTACAAGACCATGGTGCTTGCCTACGGAGCTGTGAGGGGAACGGCACCTCCTTACCTTTAGGCTCTGATAAAAAAGTGGTTGTCCCACTGGCTATCATAAGTTGAATGCACCAATTTGTATGTCGCTCTGGATAAGAGCGTCTGCTAAATGATGTAAATGTAGATAACAAATGAATTAAAAGTTCCTGCTGCATGTGCAGGCTAGGTAAGATTAAGAATGCTGCACTTTATATAAATAATTATTCAAGTGGTCTTAGTTTTTCACAGATACTGTATAATGAAAAGAACAGCTCCATTTGAAAATGTAGACTAATATTTAACTTAACGCACAGGGATTATCAGGGCTGTATTTACTAGGAACCAAACAGAAGCAAACGGGCCAAAACTGGGCGGGACTAACCTGAATTTGTCCAATAAGAAATACTTGTTTTCCATTTGACCTGATCTCACTTCAGTTATTATGTTCTTTGATAATGCAATTTACCCTTTAATAAAAAATATTCAAAATAAACAAATTATGTGGAAGCATTGCAAAAGTCTCCAAATGGGTTTTATGAGAGAGGAATGGAAATGTTTGTTGCTAATAGTAGCCAACTCAGTTTTTTTTTATCCTTGCCATGCATTAGCCAAGTTACAATAAAAGCGTATAACATTTTCTACACAAGTGCCTTTATATTTTTGGAAGGTTTTGCTAATGCTTATGCACTGTTCACACTACCAAAATCTACTTTGTTGCTTGTTTGACTGTTCATCACAATTTCAAAGAGCACCTATCGTCTGATTTAGATTGCCAAAGAAGCGCTCCTCTGTTTTGTTAAATAGATCATTATTAGATGTGGTAATGATCTGTAGGAACTGTACTGTTTAAACCTGCTAGAATGATTTTTAAAAATCTGAATACCTAACCCCTCCTCTTTGGCTGAACCTGAGCCCTAAAGAGGGCTGTGTCTACTTATGTAAGTCAGTTGTTGTGTTGGGGCACACACACTTCCCGATTTCACATCACAGTCTTATCTTAGAGCACTGCTTGTGGAGATCCATGGCTCTTATGGCAGATCTTCTCCTCCAGGCTCCCAGCACGGTGACATTGCTGGGGGCTGTGCTGTTTCTGCTGGTCCTCTACCTCTTCTTCTCTGGTTCCAACTCTGAGGAACAGGGGAAGGAGCCTCCAGGACCCAGGCCACTGCCCCTGCTTGGTAACATGCTCCAGCTGGATCTCAAGGAGCCCTATCACACTCTCTGTGAGGTAACAAGAAGTCCTGCGTTGCTTTCAGAGAACCATGTTGAGGTTGTTGATATGATCTGTGAGATTTTATCTGTTTCATCTCACTTTTATAGTTTTCTTGCTATTTCACCAGGTTTGAAAAGTTTAGTAAGCAAACTGATATAATGGACTTCCGCACATTGTACATGCTTTTAGCTGGTTAATGTTGTTTAATGTTCGATTCTTTAGTGTATTTCAATGGATATGTCCTGCCCAAGTAGCCTGGTCACATATCTGTTTTTTGTTGGGACCAGGCTATGGTCAAAATACTTTGTGATGGTGACCAAAGCATTGCAAGCAAAGAGATGAGAGGCCACTTTAGACACTTTAGAATATTGGAGATGCACCCTAGAAATATCCCTTCAGTATTTAAACCCAGGTCTCACCTCAACTGTAAACCATTGTTTTCAGGCTGTTTCTGGACTGAAACTTGTTTAACAAGCCATATGTGATGTCCAGTTTTGTGCTTATTCATATATCATTACGAGACATAACTGAGTCTATGGTATACTTTATGTATGCTTTATCTGTCCAGCTTTCCAAGAAATATGGCTCCATCTTCACGGTTCACTTTGGACCCAAGAAAGTGGTTGTTCTGGCAGGATACAAGACGGTCAAGCAGGCACTGGTCAACCAGGCAGAGGACTTTGGGGACAGGGACATCACTCCTGTGCTCAGTGAACTAAACCATGGACATGGTAATGATATTACTTATTCTGGCTATGTCACATTCTTAAAGGGATAGTTCACCCAAATTACAAAATCATATTGGGTTTCCTTACCCTGTAAGCAGTCTATGGACAAGCTAAGACAACAATCCATGCTTTAGTTTTGTTTACCTGGCCACAACAGCTAACAGCTAATCCAGTACAAGTCAATATCCCCACATATTAGCTTGTTTTGCGTTTTATGTCCAAATCATCTTAAAGTAATTGTCCAGTGTTTCCAGATATCTATGAAATATAACCGAAAATGTGTTACAATATGAGTGACATATTCTTCCTTCCAAAACAATTGTAATTGAGTATGTTAAAAATAAGCTTTTCTGTGTTGGAATGGTGTGGGCGTACCACAACAGAATCGTGTGGGCTTATACCAGTCCTAAAACATATTAATGTGAGTAGACGACTGATTGGTCAGCTCATCCTCGTCAAGAGGATGACATCCTATATGAGGAAATAGCAAGCATTTTTTAAATAGTCTGTTTGAGATAAAAGTTGTAGTGTTTTTTTCTCCAATTTATGTTTGGCCACAAAAGGAGGAGTCAACAACATTATGTGGGTATAAGTTAACAGAATATTAACTTTTAAAAGTGAGATTTTCACTGGACAGTTACTTTAAAGCTGCAATATGTAACTTTTTGGGCGACCTTACCAAATTCACATAGAAATGTGAGTTATAGATATGCTATTCGCGTTGAAAGCAATTGTAAGAAGCGGTAGATCTGTTCTACAGTGGGGAAAAAAGTATTTAGTCAGCCACCAATTGTGCAAGTTCTCCCACTTAAAAAGATGAGAGAGGCCTGTAATTTTCATCATAGGTACACGTCAACTATGACAGACAAATTGAGAGAAAAAAATCCAGAAAATCACATTGTAGGATTTTTAATGAATTTATTTGCAAATTATGGTGGAAAATAAGTATTTGGTCACCTACAAACAAGCAAGATTTCTGGCTCTCACAGACCTGTAACTTCTTCTTTAAGAGGCTCCTCTGTCCTCCACTCGTTACCTGTATTAATGGCACCTGTTTGAACTTGTTATCAGTATAAAAGACACCTGTCCACAACCTCAAACAGTCACACTCCAAACTCCACTATGGCCAAGACCAAAGAGCTGTCAAAGGACACCAGAAACAAAATTGTAGACCTGCACCAGTCTGGGAAGACTGAATCTGCAATAGGTAAGCAGCTTGGTTTGAAGAAATCAACTGTGGGAGCAATTATTAGGAAATGGAAGACATACAAGACCACTGATAATCTCCCTCGATCTGGGGCTCCACGCAAGATCTCACCCTGTGGGGTCAAAATGATCACAAGAACGGTGAGCAAAAATCCCAGAACCACACGGGGGGACCTAGTGAATGACCTGCAGAGAGCTGGGACCAAAGTAACAAAGCCTACCATCAGTAACACACTACGCCGCCAGGGACTCAAATCCTGCAGTGCCAGACGTGTCCCCCTGCTTAAGCCAGTACAAGTCCAGGCCCATCTGAAGTTTGCTAGAGTGCATTTGGATGATCCAGAAGAGGATTGGGAGAATGTCATATGGTCAGATGAAACCAAAATATAACTTTTTGGTAAAAACTCAGCTCGTCGTGTTTGGAGGACAAAGAATGCTGAGTTGCATCCAAAGAACACCATACCTACTGTGAAGCATGGGGGTGGAAACATCATGCTTTGGGGCTGTTTTTCTGCAAAGGGACCAGGACAACTGATCCGTGTAAAGCAGGGTTCTTCAATTCCGGTCCTGGAGGGCCGAAACACTTCTGTTTTTTATTTCTACCTGGTAGTTAATTGCACTCACCTGGTGTCCCAGGTCTGAATTAGCCCCTGATTAGAAGGAGAGGATGAAAAACAGAGGTGTTTCGGCCCTCCAGGACCGGAATTGAAGAACCCTGGTGTAAAGGAAAGAATGAATGGGGCCATGTATCGTGAGATTTTGAGTGAAAACCTCCTTCCATCAGCAAGGGCATTGAAGATGAAACGTGGCTGGGTCTGTCAGCATGACAATGATCCCAAACACACCGCCCGGGCAACGAAGGAGTGGCTTCGTAAGAAGCATTTCTAGGTCCTGGAGTGGCCTAGCCAGTCTCCAGATCTCAACCCCATAGAAAATCTTTGGAGGGAGTTGAAAGTCCGTGTTGCCCAGCGACAGCCCCAAAACATCACTGCTCTAGAGGAGATCTGCATGGAGGAATGGGCCAAAATACCAGCAACAGTGTGTGAAAACCTTGTGAAGACTTACAGAAAACGTTTGACCTGTGTCATTGCCAACAAAGGGTATATAACAAAGTATTGAGAAACTTTTGTTATTGACCAAATACTTATTTTCCACCATAATTTGCAAATAAATTCATTAAAAATCCTACAATGTGATTTTCTGGATTCATAGTTGACATGTGTACCTATGATGAAAATTACAGGCCTCTCTCGTCTTTTTAAGTGGGAGAACTTGCACAATTGGTGGCTGACTAAATACTTTTTTCCCCCACTGTATGTGCTCTATTTCTATGCTTCCCATTCTTAAATTTCTTTTTAAAGCAACTTTATTGAGCTACACAATCAATTGCAGACACTTTGAGATTATTTGGATATGAAATGCATTACTAGCTCTTAAAAGTCTTTTTCTAGCCTGGTGGAACCAGCCTGATTGCTGCATTCACCATTCTGTTTTACTGCATGTATCAGCCTGGCCTTTCTCCAATAGATGACAAAATTACTTTTCCAATCAGCGCCCTCTCAGAAACAGTGGTTGGGTTTAGGACAAAAACCAATGTTGCCAAATACTATGCTTGAATTAGGCTGTCCTCTGATTGGTTGAAAGTGATCCAATCGCTAACAATTTAGTTCTGAATTATAGATATTTTAGACTGTAGGTTCAAACAGTTTCAATGAGAAGGAATGGCAGACTGATACTTGAGGCTAAATAGAATGGTGAATGTAGAGATGTGCCTGGTTCCACAAGTCCATCAAAGGTTTTTATTCTAATCCTCTGCAAATAATATAAATGTCTATGATTACTTAGAATTTACAGATGATCATGACCAGAAAGGGCGCATAGATAATTTGGCAGATTATTCATTTTCTTGGTACATGTTAATTATTATGAATGAATCAATTAATTATGAAATGGTATATTATTGTGAATATCTATATTATTTATTATTGTTATTGTTATATTATTACACTTTAAATTGTCATAGAAACAAACTACCTTCTTTACAGGGATTCTGTTTGCCAATGGAGACTCATGGAAAGAGATGAGGCGCTTTGCCCTGACGAACCTTAGAGACTTTGGGATGGGCAACAAAGGGAGTGAAGACAAAATCTTAGAGGAAATCCCTTATCTGATTGAAGTGTTTGAAAAACATGACGGTAAGAGCAATATAGGTATCTCTACACTGTAGTAGTAGAAGTAGCATGATGTATTTCTAGGTGATGTGTAGGCCTAATTGCCTGGTTAAAAATCTGGCTATTCTTAACCATATTATTAGTAAACAGCTATTTGGCTTTCTATGTGATCGTGTGGGTTCTGGAAAGCTTATTTTGCAATTGATTTCAATGTTTTGTCTATCACAGGTCAGGCATTTGACACCACCCAGCCTGTGATTTATGCTGTCTCCAACATAATCTCGGCCATTGTCTATGGCAGCAGGTTTGAATACACTGACCCCCTATTCACAGGCATGGCAGATAGGGCCAATGAGAGTATACACCTTGCAGGCTCCGCATCAATTCAGGTACAGTCTGCTCATTCAGGCCATTCTGTTTTTACTGTATTTTCTAAATAAATAATGGCTGTCTCAGTGCAATCAATACAACTAGGAAACAGAATACCTGTTAGGAATTACATTTACAGTCATTTAGCAGACGCTCTTATCCAGAGCGACTTACAGTTAGTGAGTGCATACATTATTTTTTATACTGGCCCCCCATGGGAATCGAACCCACAACCCTGGTGTTGCAAACGCCATGCTCTACCAACTGAGCTACATCCCCTGCCGGCCATTCCCTCCCTTCAACTTCAGGGCAATCAATAAAACTAAGGGGGGGAAATGAAAACATTTCCCCCTGCCCTGCAGATGGCTAATAGAGGACTATTAAAGGCCCAGTATCCTACTTTTGTGAAAAAATGTGGCATACTTTTAAAATATACACTACCATTCAAAAGTTTGGGGTCACTTAGAGATTTCATTGTTTTCCATGAAAACATACATGAAATGAGTTTGAATGGGAAATATAGCGAAATGAATAGGAATTGTAGTCATTGACAAGGTTAGAAATAATGATTTTTAATTGAAATAATAATTGTGTCCTTCAAACTTTGCTTTCGTCAAAGAATCCTCCATTTGCTGAAATTACAGCCTTGCAGACCTTTGACATTCTAGTTGTCAATTTGTTGAGGTAATCTGAAGATATTTCACCCCATGCTTCCTGAAGCACCTCCCACAAGTTGGATTGGCTTGATGGGCACTTCTTACGTACCATACGGTCAAGCTGCTCCCACAACAGCTCAATAGGGTTGGGATCCGGTGACTGTGCTGGCCACTCCATTATAGACAGAATATCAGCTGCTTCCCTTAATAGTTCTTGCATAGTTTGGAGCTGTGCTTTGGGTCATTGTCCTGTTGTAAGAGGAAATTGGCTCCAATCAAGCGCGGTCCACAGGTTATGAAGTTGCAAAATGGAGTGATAGCCTTCCTTCTTCAAGATCCCTTTTACCCTGTACAAATCTCTCACTTTACCACCACCAAAGCACCCCCAGACCATCACATTGCCTCCACCATGCTTGACAGATGGCATCAAGCACTCCTCCAGCATCTTTTCATTTGGTCTGCGTCTCACAAATGTTCTTCTTTGTGATCCGAACACCTCAAACTTTGATTCGTTTGTCCATAACACCTTTTTCCAATCTTCCTCTGTCCAGTGTCTGTGTTCTTTTGCCCATCGTAATCTTTTCTTTTTATTGGCCAGTTTGAGATATGGCTTTTTCTTTGCAACTCTGCCTAGAACGTCAGCATCCCGGAGTCGCCTCTTCACTGTTGACGTTGAGACTGGTGTTTTGCTGGTACTATTGAATGAAGCTGCCAGTTGAGGACCTGTGAGGCGTCTTTTCTCAAACTAGACACTCTAATGTATTTGTCGTCTTGCTCAGTTGTGCACCGGGGCCTCCCACTCCTCTTTCTATTCTGGTTAGAGCCAGTTTGCGCTGTTCTGTGAAGGGAGTAGTACACAGCGTTGTACAAGATCTTCAGTTTCTTGGCAATTTCTCGCATGGAATAGCCTTAATTTCTCAGAACAAGAATAGACTGACGAGTTTCAGAAGAAAGTTATTTGTTTCTGGCCATTTTGAGCCTGTAATGGAACCCACAATTGCTGATGGTCCAGATACTCAACTAGTCTCAAGAAGGCCAGATTTTATTGCTTCTTTAATCAGCACAACAGTTTTCAGCTTTGCTAACATAATTGCAAAAGGGTTTTCTAATGATCAATTAGCCTTTTAAAATGATAACCTTGGATTAGCAAACACAACGTGCCATTGGAACACAGGACTGATGGTTGCTGATAATGGGCCTCTGTACGCCTATGTAGATATTCCATAAAAAATCTGCTGTTTTCAGCTACAATAGCCATTTACAACATTAACAATGTCTACACTGTATTTCTGATCAATTTGATGTTATTTTAATGGACAAAACTTTTGAACGGTTGTGTATATTTCTCAGCACCCCTACTTCCCGTAGATGTGAATTCTCTGGTAGCATATTCCTACCTAACAAGTTTAAATTGAGAGCCTGTGAAAAGGTCTGTGAGAGGGTTTTGTGTATGAATGAAAAGTAATGTATTATTTTTACAGAATAGTGTAGGTTAACAGGATGAATAAACCAATATCACAATATGCCTTGCTCATATTGATATAAAACAATCACGGGCTCCCGAGTGGCGCAGCGGTCTAAGACACTGCATCTCAGTGCTTGAGGCGTCACTACAGACCCCCTGGTTCGATTCCAGGCTGTATCACAACCGGCCGTGATTGGGAGTCCCATAGGGCAACGCATAATTGGCCCAGCGTCGTCCGGGTTTGGCCGGTGTAGGCCGTCATTGTAAATAAGAATTTGTTCTTAACTGACTTGCCTAGTTAAAGGTTAAATAAAAAATAAATATTGAATTATCAATATTGTTACCCACCACTAATAATTACATACTGTATTTATGAATATATATATTTCATTTATCTATAAAATGTATCTATAATTCAATTTACATGTATATATTTAATAATATAATTATAGTTATGTGTTGTGTTGTGTGTAGTATGTTAAATGTAATAATGTTATATTTAATAATATAATTATAGTTATGTGTTGTGTTGTGTGTAGTATGTTAAATGTAATAATGTTATAAATAATTAATATAAGATATTAAAATATAGTTTTATGCGTATTCTACCTGTATCTCTGTATAGATGTACAACATGTTTCCCAGGTTGGGCCCGTGGATAACGAACCTGACGCGTCTGAAGAAAAATGTTGCTGATACGAAGATGGAGGTGACAGAGCTGGTGAGAGGCCTGAAGGAGACTCTGAACCCTGAGATGTGTAGAGGCTTTGTGGACTCGTTCCTCGCCCGAAAGCAGACCCTGGAGGTATGAAGAGTTCATGCAGAATCTGCATCTCATGCATACATAATAAAGTGTTGCATCAATATTGCTCAGTATAACTATACAGAATATAATTAAGCAAGTCCCAAGGGGGTGTGGTATATGGCCAATTTACCACAGCTAAGGGCTGTTCTTAGGCGCAGTGCCTGGATACAGCCCTTAGCTGTGGTATATTGGCCATATACCACAACCCCATAGGTGCCTTGTTGGTATTATAAACTGGTTACTAACATAATTAGAATGGTAAACTAGTGATTTTGCATCATACCGGCCAATCATCATCCAGGACCCAAAGTACCCAGTTTATAATACTCATTATGCCATCCTGTGGTGCACTTGGATACTGCAGCAGAACACAACTAACTTGAGTTGTCCACCAGGAACATACCAATGGGCACAGACGTCAATTCAACGTGTATTCGACATTGGTTCAACGTAATTTCATTGAAATCCAGTGTGTGACCAGTATGCATATGACTGAATGCCAGATGAGGGAGGATAGAAGTAGAGTTTTTTCCATATCAGTAGAATTTCATGTAAACTCACACAGACTCAAACACGAAAACATTTCCTGCTTTAAAAGAATGTGTAGATTATCTGTGAATGACTTACAACAGCTCCTTAAGTAACTGTTGTACATAATTCATATGTCATCTGCGGGTCTGTATCTGTTAGGAATCTGGCAATATGGATTCTTTCTACCATGACAACAACCTGGTATTTAGTGTTGCTAGCCTGTTTTCTGCTGGTACCGACACCACCGGGACAACCCTGCGCTGGGGTCTGCTGCTAATGGCCAAGTACCCTCACATACAGGGTAAGGATTTATATAAACACACACACCACAGGAGGCTGCCGAGGGTAGTACGGCTCATAATAATGACTGGAATGAAATTAATGTAATAGTCTTTTTTAAAATCTTTTTTTGATTTCTCAGACGCTCTTATCCAGAGCGATTTACAGGAGCAATTAGGGTTAAATGCCTTGCTCAAGGGCATATCAACAGTTTTTTTCACCTAGTCGGCTCGGGGATTCAAACCAGTGACCTTTCGGTTACTGGCCAAGTGCTCTTAACCGCTAAGCTACCTGCCGCCCATGCATGTGTTTGATACCATTCCATTTGTTCCGTTCCAGCCATTACTATGAGCCCGTCCTCCCCAATTAAGGTGCCAGCGACCGCCTGTGATGCACGAACGCACAAACACACACAGAGAGACAAAACACTAAAGCACTCATGGTGTTACAAGTTCTAAACATTGACAAAGGGCTGACTTGAAGCAGAGGTTATGAAACTAGATTAAGATGGTTGGGTTAATAAAGGTTAAACATTAACTAAGGTTTCTAAGTTTCAATGCAGTAACTCCAACCCCTCCCTCCTTTCTGTCTCAGATTGAACCACATACCAGGTTAATTATCATTCAGATTAACCTTTCACCTCTGGGTTAGAGTAACAGTGGCACTTTTCCTGTCTTTTTTCAAGACCGGGTCCAGGAGGAGATCAGCAGGGTTATAGGAAGTCGTCAGCCCTTGGTAGAGGACAGGAAGAACCTGCCCTACACTGATGCAGTGATCCATGAGATCCAGAGACTGGCCAATATTGTACCCATGTCCATCCCTCACGCCACCAGCCGAGACGTCACCTTCCAGGGATATTTCATCAAGAAGGTCAGATACCTGACTTTCCAAAATAGTTATTTTTTGTATTTTTTTTAGTTGTCCTGAAATGATTGCAATCCACTCCTTTTGAGTGTGCACTTTATTTATTAAACAAAGTTTCATCACTCATCACTTTTATATATATAACGGTGTCCTACGCTTCACTCTCACTGCAGGGGACGTCTGTGATTCCTTTATTGACGTCCGTCCTACATGACGATAGCGAATGGGAGAGCCCCCACTGCTTTAACCCCTCCCACTTTCTGGATGAGCAGGGACGATTCGTCAAGAGGGACGCCTTCATGGCCTTTTCTGCAGGTATATTAACTTAATTATTTAGCTAATTACTTCATTGCAAGAAGTAGAGAAATTGTGGTAGCGTTTTGGACAGACTTCATGCTATTTTCTATATCTTTGGTCTCTCTCACAGGTCGTAGGGTGTGTCTGGGGGAGGGTCTGGCCAGGATGGAGCTCTTCCTCTTCTTCACCTCCCTCCTGCAGCACTTTAGTTTCTCTCCTCCTCCTGGAGTAACAGAGGATGATCTGGACCTCACACCATCCGTGGGGTTCACCCTCAATCCTTCACCTCACCAGCTCTGTGCTGTGAGCCGGGTCTGAGAAGCAGTGGCGATTTTAACATAAAATATTGGTGGGGCAAACTCAATCAAAAATATACATATACATTAAATGCACCATCATAATAACCAATCCCAGAAATGAGTTTGCGCGACACACAAACCTTATTATATTTTGTTAATGATCGGTTCATAGGCAACTTCCAATATCTTTTTAGCTCTAATTGCACGGAAGACCACAGTAGTCGAGCATACTTTTATAGAGTAAAGTTTATTTTAATTCAGAATAAATGTCATGTTCTAGTTAAGAATAATGCTTGCGACAAACAAAAAACATCAATTAGCCGCAGTCCTGTGGGTGAAAACAGCTCATGGTGAGGGAGGTTGAAGGAGAATGGCAGGAATCGTGCAAGCTAACAGGCGGGCAGCAAACTGACAAATAACACAGTGTTGTGTAGAACGGCATCTCGGAACGCACACCTCGTTGATCCTTGTCACGGATGGGCTATTGCAGCAGATGTCCAGACCGGGTTCCACTCCTATCAGCTAAAAACAAGAAGAAGTGGCTCCATTGGGCACGCAATAACCAACACTGGACAATTGAGGAGTGGAAAAACATTGCCTGGTCTGACGAATCCCAGTTCCTGTTGCATCATGCTGATGGCAGAGTCAGGATTTGGCGTAAGCAGCATGAGTCCATGGACCCATCCTGCCTGGTGTCAACAGTACAGGCTGGTGGCAGTGGTGTAATGGTGTGGGGAATGTTTTCCTGGCACACGTTAGGTACCTTGATACCAATTGAGCAATGATTGAACGCCACAGTGTATCTGAACATTGTTGCTGACCAAACCCAATAGAACATCTTTGGGATGAGATGGAACGGGCTGTTCGCAGCATGAATGTACTGCCGTCCAATCTGCAGCAACTTTGTGATGCCATCACGTCAGCATGGACCAACATCCCTGTGGAACGTTTCCGACACCTTGTAGAAACGCTGCTCTGGAGGCAAAGGGGGGTCCGACCTGGTACTAGATGGGTGTACCTATGTAAAAAGTGCTCAGAAAGTGTATTTTTGGAGCTGAATGCCAAAACTTTCAAGCGATAAAGGTGCTCAAAGTTTACTTATTTTGTATACTCCACCATACCATGAGACATCCATGTCTTCATCACTGGAAAAGATAAACAGTTGAGATTTATATCATTTTAAGCTTACAAACAGGGTTGTCAAACTATTTGATAATTTCCTGAAAAACAATATTAAAATAAATACAAAATGTATTTTATTTAACCTTAAACATAAATGATCAAAAAACGCTTAAACTCATATTTGCATATGTTGTAGCTTAGACCCAATTTTACATTATCTGAGGTTTTTGTGTTGTGCCCGTAATTGGTTGAGACACAATGTACTCCTGAATACAGGGTGGGTGTCTTGTTTTGGCTGATAAATGTACTAAAATGGGAATCAAATCGAAATTTCAACTTTCAAATGGTACCACAAAGATGTTTGGATCAGAGAATGTTGACTTGAATAGGAATATCTGTTGTTAAAATGTTTACTGTCAATCTTTAATAGGAAACCTATTGAAATCATAGAAATATAGATAATAGAATAGACGTCCATTTAAGTCGACATTTGACGGTGGCTGGACCGGCCGCTATCTTTGTGGTAGTAATTATAAGTTTACATTTCTATTCAACTTCAATGGTGTACCAGCTAAAATTGCAGTGGTCTGAAGGGATAGGTCCATTCTAGGAATTATATTTCTATGATTGAAATGACACCCACCCTGTATTCAAGAGCATGTTGGCGGGCACCACATAAAAACCTAGGGTCTAAGGTAAAACGTATTCGAATATGATTTTTTTTTTAGTTTACGTGTTAATGTTTTTAATTTTAAAAGAAATTATACAATTGATATCAAACTCAACCGTTTATCTTTTCCAGTGATGAAGACATGGATGTCTCATTGTGTGGTGAGGTATCTCCTGAATGTTTTGGCATTCACTTCCAAAAAGTCATTTTCTGACCAATTCTTCCATGGGCAAACATGTCTGGAAAGTTTTGTGTAAATCAAAAGGGATGCTGTCAAAAAGTGATTGGATTCACCCATCAAACATTAAAAACAATACATATAGCTAGTTAAAACAGCTGTTTCCATCCAAACCATTGGTTGAATCTTCTTTCCAGCTTTCTTTCTTTTAACAGAGGCCTTATTTGAATGTTCATCGGCTGATGAGCACCGAGACGTTCTATTGCTACATTTTGTTAAGTTGCGTCAATTCAAATCTGTTATTAGGAACAAAAGAGGTCAATACACGTCTTCTAAAATAGACTAGTATTTTAATTAATGCAAAACACTTCAATGGTAAATATGATGTTCGTATGTACGGGTCCACTGAAATACCACGCAGGGCACTCAGAGAACTGATCCATTGTTACAGGCTCTTCTTTAAATACCCTGACAGTGATAGTTCCCGCTCCTTGCTGGGCCTATCAGAGTAGAGACTGAGCGTGGTTTAGACTTACTCAGCCAATTGTTGGCGCACAGGCTGGTCCCAGACCCTTGGCGCTTTACCGTTGCACACTGTTGCCAGGCATAAGTTGTTATCATCACAACCTGTAGAGTCATCACCCATAGACACTGTTCCCCTGTACTCCTTGTACCTACGTCCTTGGACGGTTCACAGATCACAAAGAGGCAGTGTTCGTGTCTGTGAGAAATACAAGTCTTATCTCATCCTACCCCCTAACGTTCCTCATATGAATCACAGCTTGTTATGTGAAACAATTTATATCAGTAAAGTACAAACCCATTATGTTTAATCATTAATGCATTCCTTCTAGGCTAGCCATCACATCTAGTTATGAGAAAATAGAGCCCCACAATTTCCATCGTTATGAAGTTTGAAAATAATTTGCTAGGAGATAGTCGACATAATTTATGACTTTTCAGCTAGATAGAAGATGATAAACAACTATGAAGTTGACACATTAGTCCAATCAAACCTATCGGAGATAAGACGTCGATTTATCCGTGGCAAATTACATTGAGTCTTCTTGGGCTAGGACTACTAACGTATCTCTATGGCAGCACCCAAGAGGAGAAAGGTCTATCGGCGGCTCGCACACTGGGCGCGTGTCGCATAGGGGATTTTCGTGTAGTGACAACTTACTACACAGAACACCAGAAAGTAGAGCCAACTGAGAGTTTTAAGGAATGCCCAAAGGTTGCACCGTGTAGCTCAGTTGGTAGAGCATGGCGCTTGCAATGCCAGGGTTGTGGGTTCGTTTCCCACGGGGGGCCAGTATGAAAAATGTATGCACTCACTAACTGTAAGTCGCTCTGGATAAGAGCGTCTGCTAAAATGACTAAAATGTAAAAAATGTTGCGTGTTCGAATCGCATCTGGGACAACCGTAGCATTTTAGCTAATTAGCAACTTTAGCTAACCACAAGTGTTTTGCAACTATTTAGTATGTTAGCTAACCCTTTCCCTAACCACTATCCTAACCTTAACCATGGTAGGATAACTATGTCAATTATCCTAACCACTACGCTAGTTCTCCTAACCGCTATGTTAATTATCCTAACCGCTATGTTAATTATCTTAACCGCTATGTTAATGATCCAAATGCTACGTTAGCCGCTAACAATAGCCACAAATGCTTACGATGCAACAAGCAGCCTGGCCTCGGATCAATACACAGTTGTCAATGAGTGGGCAGGTCGTTTAATGACATAATACCAATGTACGTTTCGTGTGGGGCGTTGCTTGTAGTGCAGTCCGCAGATAGACATTAAAGGGGGCTAAAGCTGCCTGACCATACCAGCATGCCCTGCGGTTGTGTGCTGTCCCTATGAATTCACATACCCATCCGAACCCTTGAGCCGAACCTTTGAGCACACAGCAGTCAAGCACAACCAATTGCGCACAACCAGAGAAGATCAAGGAGTTGTGTCCCTTGGCTAGCCCCTCCGCTACAAGCACTGAGTGAGGCTGAAACAGCTGCATTAGGGAGATGCATTAGTTAAAAAAGATGTATATACACTACCGGTCAAACGTTTTAGAACAACTACTCATTCAAAGGTTTTTCTTTATTTGTACTATAATAATAATAAGCAAAGAGAAACGACAGTCCATCATTACTTTAAGACATGAAGGTCAGTCAATACGGAACATTTTAAGACCTTTGAAAGTTTATTCAACTGCAGTCGCAAAAACCATCAATTATGAAACTGGCTCTCATGAGGACCGCCACAGGAATGGAAGACCCAGAGTTACCTCTGCTGCAGAGGATAAGTTCATTAGAGTTACCAGACTCAGAAATTGCAGCCCAAATAAATGCTTCACAGAGTTCAAGTAACAGACACATCTCAACATCAACTGTTCAGAGACTGTGGGAATCAGGTCTTCATGGTCGAATTGCAGCAAAGAAACCACTACTAAAGGACACCAATAAGAAGAAGAGACTTGCTGGGGCCAAGAAACCCGAGCAATGGACATTAGACCGGTGGAAATTTGTCCTTTGGTGAGTCCAAATTGGAGATTTGTGGTTCCAACCGCTGTGTCTTTGTGAGATGCAGTGTGGGTGAAAGGATGATCTCTGCATGTGTATTTCCCACCGTAAAGCATGGAGGAGGAGGTGTGATGGACTGGGGGTGCTCGGTTGGTGACACTGTCTGTGATTTACTTCGAATTCAAGGCACACTTAACCAGCATGGCTACCACAGCATTCTGCAGTGATACGCCATCCCATCTGGTTTGGGCTAAGTGGGAATATCATTTGTTTTTCAACAGGACAATGACCCAACACACCTCCAGGCTGTGTAATGGCTATTTGACCAAGAAGTAGAGTGATGGTGCTGCATCAGATGACCTGGCCTCCACAATCCCCCGACCTCAACCACATTGAGATGGTTTGGAATGAGTGGGACGGCAGAGTGAAGGAAAAGTAGCCTACAAGTGCTCAGCATATGTGGGAACTCCTTCAAGACTGTTGGAAAATAATTCCAGGTGAAGCTGGTTGAGAGAATGCCAAGAGTGTGCAAAGCTGTCATCAAGGCAAAGGGTGGCTATTTGAAGAATCTCAAATATAAAATATATTTTGATTTGTTTAACACTTTTTTGGTTACTACTTGATTGTATATGTGTTATTTCATAGTTTTGATGTCTTCACTATTATTCTACAATGTGGAAAATAGTAAAAAATAAAGAAAAACCCTTGAATGAGTAGGTGTTCTAAAACTTTTGACCGGTAGTGTATATACAGTGAGGGAAAAAAGTATTTGATCCCCTGCTGATTTTGTAAGTTTGCCCACTGACAAAGAAATGATCAGTCTATAATTTTAATGGTAGGTTTATTTGAACAGTGAGAGACAGAATAACAACAACAAAATCCAGAAAAACGTTATAAATTGATTTGCATTTTAATGAGGGAAATAAGTATTTGACCCCCCTCTCAATCAGAAAGATTTCTGGCTCCCAGGTGTCTTTTATACAGGTAACGAGCTGAGATTAGGAGCACACTCTTAAAAGACACCTGTCCACAGAAGCAATCAATCAATCAGATTCCAAACTCTCCACCATGGCCAAGACCAAAGAGCTCTCCAAGGATGTCAGGGACAAGATTGTAGACCTACACAAGGCTGCAATGGGCTACAAGACCATCACCAAGCAGCTTGGTGAGAAGGTGACAACAGTTGGTGCGATTATTCACAAATGGAAGAAACACAAAATAACTGTCAATCTCCCTCGGCCTGGGGCTCCATGCAAGATCTCACCTCTTGGAGTTGCAATGATCATGAGAACGGTGAGGAATCAGCCCAGAACTACACGGGAGGATCTTGTCAATGATCTCAAGGCAGCTGGGACCATATTCACCAAGAAAACAATTGGTAACACGCTACCCCGTAAAGTTCTGAAATCCTGCAGTGCCCACAAGGTCCCCCTGCTCAAGAAAGCACATATACACGCCCGTCTGAAGTTTGCCAATTAATATCTGAATGATTCAGAGGAGAACTGGGTGAAAGTGTTGTGGTCAGATGAGACCAAAATGGAGCTCTTTGGCATCAACTCAACTCGCCGTGTTTGGAGGAGGAGGAATGCTGCCTATGACCCCAAGAACACCATCCCCACCGTCAAACATGGACGTGGAAACATCATGCTTTGGGGGTGTTTTTCTGCTAAGGGGACAGGACAACTTCACCGCATCAAAGGGACGATGGATGGGGCCATGTACCGTCAAATCTTGGGTGAGAACCTCCTTCCCTCAGCCAGGGCGTTAAAAATGGGTCGTGGATGGGTATTCCAGCATGACAATGACCCAAAACACACGGCCAAGGCAACAAAGGAGTGGCTCAAGAAGAAGCACATTAAGGTCCTGGAGTGGCCTAGCCAGTCTCCAGACCTTAATCCCATAGAAAATCTGTGGAGGGAGCTGAAAGTTCGAGTTGCCAAACATCAGCCTCGAAACCTTAATGACTTGGAGAAGATCTGCAAAGAGGAGTGGAACAAAATCCCTCCTGAGATGTGTGCAAACCTGGTGGCCAACTACAAGAAACGTCTGACCTCTGTGATTGCCAACAAGGGTTTTCCACCAAGTACTAAGTCGTGTTTTGCAGAGGGGTCAAATACTTATTTCCCTCATTAAAATGCAAATCAATTTATAACATTTTTTACATGTGTTTTTCCGCTAAATGATGTAAATGTTAACTGCCTTGCTCAGGGGCAGAACGACATATTTTTACCTTGTCAGCTCGGTGATTCGAAGATACTGTATAGTTGAACTTACTGGTGAAGAAGTAATGCATTTGTCTTTTATGAAATACCTTTTTATTTTCCTCTGAGTTCACAAATTTCCCCTGTGTTTAATGCTTTCAGTTTCCCCCAAAGCTATGATTTCATAAGCAATTTATCCTTAAATAGTATACTGTTTTATATTATAAAATATATATTTATACAATTAAAATAATTTGTCTTAAAAAAAGGGGATGATAATATAAAATTAATAATAATACTATAATAATAATAATAATACTATAATAATAATAACATTAATAATAATACTATAATAATAATAATAATAATAATAATAATACTATAATAATAATAATAATAATAATACTATAATAATAATACTATAATAATAATACTATAATAATAATAAAATTAATAATACTATAATAATAATAATAATAATAATAATAATAATAATAATAATAATACACAATGTATTTTCCCTGCAAGACTTGGTTGATCAACATTGACAATATCAGATAAAACAATTTTGTATCACAACACAGATGTGTAATAGGTCTCCAGTTTTGTATTAGATCTTTATATTGACTGTTTGCTTCCAGCTGTAATGATAAAGAAAATATAACTTATTTTTCGGTGTTAAAGAGGCCACATTTTACATGTGAATAATTAAAACATGATTTTAATTAAGCAAGTTTAAAAGATTGACGTTTCGGCCTTCAATGGCCTTCTTCAGAATCAGAATCATAATTAAAACATGCACATAATGGACCTTTAATAAGTTTGTAGACTTTATACACCCCAATAGGAATATCCACAAGACCTGGATTTAACAGACTGTGCTGAAATTGCATATTGTTATTTCATACAAAGTCTATTGTAGATAAGAAATGAAAAGTTCCTGCTACATGTGCAGGCGAGATGAAGAATGCTGCACTTTATATATTTACATATGTTTTGTTATATAGCAGACACTCTTATCCAGAGCGACATACATTTTCATACTTTTTCGTACTGGTCCCCCATGGGAATCGAACCCACAACCCTGGCATACTCTTAACAACTGCGCCACACCGGACCCTGTACATAAATCATTATTTAAGTGGTCTTAGTTTTTCACAGATACTGTACAATGAAAGTACAGCTCCTTTTAGAAATGTAGACTAATCTTTTTTTTTTCTTTTTTTTTTTTTTGGGGGGGGGGGGAATGGATCAGCTTAATATTGCAGATAGATTGTATCTTCTATCAATGTAATTGTCTGCATCACTTCCAATCCCCCATGTTTTTTTCATTTTTTATATATATACTCCCCTTTATTACTTTTCAACCCCACCATCCTTTCCCTACTTGGAGTAAATTAGTGAACAACAATGCCCAGGCATCTACTTCCGGTCTATACTTACTATCTACACCTTATGGACAGAGTTCATTTTACAATAATTCTATTATATATATATATATATATATTTTTTTGCTCCTGAACTTCTTCTACTCTCAACCTCTCCGATCATTTTCATGGTGTCCATCCGGTTTGCCATATCTTTCTAACTGTGCTCCTTCCCAAAAGCTCCCAACATACAACCTATATACTTATTATGGACACAGTATGCTTACATTATTAGCTATCTTTGTTATTATTTGTTGTTATTTGTTATTAGTCCCATCCTTCAACTCTATTCAATACCTCCCATCTATCTCTTAACACCATCCATATAGGATTTCTATTTGCCATATATATTTCGACCGTACTGTGATGTTTTACAAAAATTCTGAACCTTTCTATTCTCATTGCTTCTACAGATTGTGAATTAAAAATAAACATTTTTGCTAAAAGTATTATTATATTATTGATTGATTGATTATGACTTTTCAGATCACCCAGTAATGCTATCTTCAAGGTTAGTTCCAGGTAAATATTGCAATCCTTTAGCCATTCCTGGACCTGTGTCCAAAAACAAGCTACAAATGGACAGAACCAAAACAAATGATCTAATGATTCTGTTTCTTCACAGCAAAACCTGCAGAGCTGGGAAGATTGTATCCCCCATATAAATAACATTCTATTGGTAGCAAGAATTTTATATAATAATTTAAATTGAAAGATTCTAATTTTTTAATCCGGTGTCGTTTTGCGTGTCAGTTCATAAACACTATGCCATGGGATCGGTACGTCAAAGATCTCTTCCCAACTATTTTGCAATCTATATGGGACGGCTGTCAATCCTTTGGTCCTTAAGTGAAACTGATATACTTTTTTATTTATCACAGTTTTCCTTAACCAATTATGCTCTTTAATGCAAGGCCGACAGACAAGTTCCTTACTTTCTCCCCCTTCCACTTTCCTGGTAAGGCTGCAATTATTTGGTTGTAATTTTGGGTAGAGCAGACATTTCCATATGTTTTTATTAGCTGCATGTGCGACATAACTCCACCAGTCCTACCGATGATATCATTTACGAAGATTATACCTTTTTTAAACATTCTGTCAAAAAATAAAGGTTTTTTGTCAATTAGTATATTTGAATTTAACCACAATATTTGTTGCATTATTTGTTCTGTCGTTTCTGGAGGATTAAATTGAAATTGCAACCAACTTTCTATGGCTTGTTTTAGAAATAGTGACATTTGGGAGATTATTTCCTTTTCAAATAACTGAAAGTGAGAGGTTGTAATCTGAATAAAGGGAAAAAGGCCTTTCTTGAACATTGGGTGAGACAATCTTACTAATTTGCTTGAGAACCAGTTCGGATTTAAGTATAACTTTTGTATGACTGAAGCTTTTAGTGATAGGTCTAATGCTTTAATATTTAATAATTTCTGTCCTCCAAATTCATATTCATTATATAAATATGCTCTTTTAATTTTGTCTGGCTTGTCGTTCCAAATAAAATTGAATATTTTTTTCTCATATAATTTAAAAAACTGTTCGCTAGGCGTAGGCAAGACCATAAGCAAATAGGTAAACTGGGATAATACTAAAGAGTTAATCAGGGTGATTTTTCCACAAATTGACAGGTATTTTCCTTTCCATGGTAGTAAGATCTTATCTATTTTTGCTAACTTTCTATTAAAATTTATTGAAGTGAGATCATTTATTTCCTTTGGGATATGTATTCCGAGTATATCCACATCACCATCAGACCATTTTATTGGTAAACTACATGGTAATGTAAAAATTGTATTTTTAGTGATCCAATACGTAATATAGTACATTTGTCATAATTTGGTTGTAATCCAGAGAGGTTAGAAAATGTATCTAGATCCTCTATGAGGCTGTGGAGGGATTCTAGTTGTGGATTTAAAAGAAAACATGAATCATCAGCGTACAATGACACCTTTGTTTTTAAGCCCTGTATTTCTAATCCTCTGATATTATTATTGGATCTGATTTTAATAGCTAACATCTCGATGGCCACAATAAATAGATATGCTGATAGTGGACATCCTTGTTTCACTCCTCTTGACAGTTTAAAACTTTCTGAGAAATAGCCATTATTTACTATTTTACACCTAGGGTTACTATACATGATTTTAACCCATTTCATAAGAGATTCTCCAAAATTGAAATGCTCCAGGCATTTATATATAAACCCCAGTCGAACTTTATCAAATGCCTTTTCGAAGTCTGCTATGAATAGCAGGCCTGGTTTCCCATATTTTCCATAGTGTTCTATTGTTTCCAATACTTGCCTTATATTATCTCCAATGTATCTTCCATGTAAAAAACCTGTCTGATTAGAATGAATAATATCCGACAATACCTTTTTAATTATATGCGCTATACATTTTGCTAGGATTTTTGCATCACAACACTGAAGTGTAAGGGGCCTCCAATCTTGTAAATGGACTGGATCTTTATATTTTCCACTTGTATCCTGTTTCAGTAATAATGAGATCAGACCTTCTTCTTGAGTGTCAGATAATCTACCATTTACATAGGAGTGGTTAAAACATGCTAATAACGGTCCGCTTAGTATATCAAAAAAGGTTTGGTATACCTCGACTGGTATGCCATCCAACCCTGGAGTTTTCCCGGACTTAAAGACTTTAATTGCATCCAGAAGTTCCTCCTCTGTAATTTCACCTTCACATGAGTCTTTCTGTGTGGCTGTTAATTTGACATTATCAATAGAAAAAAAATCTCTACAATTAGCTTCAGTTAATCAAATCAAATCAAATTTTATTGGTCACATGCGCCGAATACAACAGGTGCAGACATTACAGTGAAATGCTTACTTACAGCCCTTAACCAACAGTGCATTTATTTTAAACAAAAAAGTAAGAATAAAACAACAACAAAAAAAGTGTTGAGAAAAAAAGAGCAGAAGTAAAATAAAGTGACAGTAGGGAGGCTATATATACAGTAAAATAAAGTGACAGTAGGGAGGCTATATATACAGGGGGGTACCGTTGCAGAGTCAATGTGCGGGGGCACCGGCTAGTTGAGGTAGTTAGAGGAGATGGAGGCGACTGAAAAGAAAACATATGCTTAAAGTACTTTGTTTCTTCCTTCAAAATATCATTTGGTGAATTATGGGTGACTCCGTCAAATGTAACCAGTTTCATTAAGTTCTTTTTGGTAGCATTCCTATGTTGAAGATTAAAAAAGAATTTTGTGCATTTTCCCCATATTCCATCCAGTTTGCTTTATTTTTATAATATATTACACTTCTTTTTGTTTTTCCTCTAATTTATTCTGAGCCTCTATGTTACAGTTTGTATTGCCATCTATCTGTTCTGTTAGATTTTCTATTTCCTTTCTTAGTATAAACTCTTTTGACCTAAATTGATTTTGTTTTCGAGATGAGTACTGAATTGCATGGCCTCTAAAGGCACATTTAAAGGTGTCCCATACAATAAGGGGATTCGCTGTACCTATGTTATGTTGGAAAAAGTCAGTTATAAATTCCTTTGTTCTAATTATGAATAAATTATCATCCAATAGGCTTTGATTAAATTTCCAATATCCTCGCCCACGTGGAAATTCAGTAAGAGTAATGTATATGCCTATTATATGATGGTCCGACCGCATTCTGTCCCCTATCAACACAACAGAGGGATTATCAGGGCTGTTTTCACTAGGAACCAAACAGAAGCAAATGGACAACTGGGAGGGGCTAACTTGAATTTGCATTTGTGGAAGCATTGCAAAAGGCTCCAAATGAGTTATATGTGAAAGAGGAATGGAAATGTGTGTCTCTCTATTAAAAAATAAATAATTGCAATAAAGGCTTAACTTTTCTACACCTGACCTGCCTTTATATTTTAGGAAGGTTTTGCTAATGCTTATGCACTGTTCACACTACCAGAATCAACTTTGTTGCTAGTTTAAATGTTCATCACCATTTCAAAGAACACCTCTCCTCTGACATATATTACCAAAGAAGCGCTCCTCTGTTTTGTTGTAGATCAGTATTGGATTTGGTAATGATCTGTAGGAGCTGTAGGCTACTGTTTAAACCTGCTAGAATGAGCCAGATTGTTTTTCTGGATACGTAACCCCTCCTCTTCGGCTGAACCTTAGCCCTATAGAGGTCTGGGTATTCTTATGTAAGCCAGTTGTTGTGTTGAGGCACACACTTTTCCCGATTTCACATCACGGTCTTATCTTAGAGCACTGCTTGTGGAGATCCATGGCTCTTATGGGAGATCTTCTCCTCCAGGCTCCCAGCACGGTGACACTGCTGGGGGCTCTGCTGTTTATGATGGTCCTCTACCTCTTGTTCTCTGGTTCCAGCTCTGAGGAACAGGGGAAGGAGCCTCCAGGACCCAGGCCGCTGCCCCTGCTTGGCAACATGCTGCTGCTGGATCTCAAGAAGCCCTATCACACTCTCTGTGAGGTTTGTGTTGTGTTTTCAAAGCACACCATCTGGAGTAGTCAAGACGACGAAACGAGTATCGTTACGGATATGTGCAATTTTCCTGATACGATTATGGTCAGAGTATTTTTTGTAATTATCCGTGATCGGAAATAATATATATTTTCGGGTGGCAGCGCGCATCTTTAAATCAAGTGCAAGGTGCTACATCTTTTAAATAACGTAACTGACAAGTGCAAGATGCTACACGTTCTAAATAACTAAACAGGCTAGTTTGCCTGTCTCGAAAGAGAAGGGCGGGCTGTACGTTGATCCTGCTGCTCTGATTGGATAGCGTTAAACCGTATTTCTCCATCTACTCGCTTCATAATTTCACCCAATCACTTCTCCTGCTGGCGTGTTTAGTCAGATTATTTAGATCGCTGCTGCCTCCTATTTGCCTGCTACTATGATTAATCAAATGGCGCGCACGTTTTCTATCTATCAAGCAATCAATGTACATAATATCTAACAAGAGGGCCGAGGGTAGGGAAAAAATGAACTGCTGATGCATATTCTGACTGAGTGACAGCTAACTTTTTTGCCAGCCCGCTGCAAATTGAGGACACACACCCCTCAGCACGCTGCTCCTAATCTGCAGTTTGTTTGGTCTAAATTTACAGGAAGATATATATTTTGACAACATCTATTTAGGCATATTAAAACACTTCTGTTTTTTTCTGATCACGAGTATCATCTGATCCGACTATCAACTGCAAATTTATGGATACGAATATGGCTAGGTCAGCACACCTATTGAAGGTACTTTAAAATGACATTTGCAGCATTTGCCATGAATGAAATCTCCCAAACGTCAGGGAAAGGCACATTGTCGGCTGTTCAGGCGTGTTTCTTGGCTAGAATCCCGAGCAAAAGCTCTGAAATGATGACTTTTCTGTCTATATTTCAAAAAACGTTTTTAGTGCTACTTTATTCACAACATGCATACAATGCTTACAATGTTTTTAATTTCTTTGGTAGGAGATAAATTAACTAAGGAATATCTTACCAGTTTTAGATCAAAATCAGTAGACTTATTGGCAGTGGTGTAAAGTACTTAAGTAAAAATACTTTAAAGTACTTAAGTAGTTTTTGGGGGTATCTGTACTTTACTTTACTATTTATATTTTTGACTACTTTTACTTCACTACATTCCTAAAGAAAATTATGTACTTTTTACTCCATACATTTTCACTGACACCCAAAAGTACTCGTTACATTTTGAATGCTTAGCAGGACAGAAAATGGTCAAATTTGCACACTTATCAGGATAACATCCAAATCAAATTGTATTTGTCACATACACGTGTTTAGCAGATGCTATAGCGGGTGTAGCGAAATGCTTATGCTTCTAGCTCCGACAGTGCAATAATATCTAACAATTTCACAACATATACCCAATACACACAAAACCAGTAAGGAATGGATTTTAAGAAAATATACATACACTGCTCAAAAAAATAAAGGGAACACTAAAATAACACATCCTAGATCTGAATGAATGAAATAATCTTATTAAATACTTTTTTCTTTACATAGTTGAATGTGCTGACAACAAAATCACACAAAAATTATCAATGGAAATCAAATTTATCAACCCATGGAGGTCTGGATTTGGAGTCACCCTCAAAATTAAAGTGGAAAACCACACTACAGGCTGATCCAACTTTGATGTAATGTCCTTAAAACAAGTCAAAATGAGGCTCAGTAGTGTGTGTGGCCTCCACGTGCCTGTATGACCTCCCTACAACGCCTGGGCATGCTCCTGATGAGGTGGCGGATGGTCTCCTGAGGGATCTCCTCCCAGACCTGGACTAAAGCATCCGCCAACTCCTGGACAGTCTGTGGTGCAACGTGGCGTTGGTGGATGGAGCGAGACATGATGTCCCAGATGTGCTCAATTGGATTCAGGTCTGGGGAACGGGCGGGCCAGTCCATAGCATCAATGCCTTCCTCTTGCAGGAACTGCTGACACACTCCAGCCACATGAGGTCTAGCATTGTCTTGCATTAGGAGGAACCCAGGGCCAACCGCACCAGCATATGGTCTCACAAGGGGTCTGAGGATCTCATCTCAGTACCTAATGGCAGTCAGGCTACCTCTGGCGAGCACATGGAGGGCTGTGCGGCCCCCCAAAGAAATGCCACCCCACACCATGACTGACCCACCGCCAAACCGGTCATGCTGGAGGATGTTGCAGGCAGCAGAACGTTCTCCACGGCGTCTCCAGACTCTGTCACGTCTGTCACATGTGCTCAGTGTGAACCTGCTTTCATCTGTGAAGAGCACAGGGCGCCAGTGGCGAATTTGCCAATCTTGGTGTTCTCTGGCAAATGCCAAACGTCCTGCACGGTGTTGGGCTGTAAGCACAACCCCCACCTGTGGACGTCGGGCCCTCATACCACCCTCATGGAGTCTGTTTTTTAAATTTTGTTTCACCTTTATTTAACCAGGTAAGCCAGTTGAGAACAAGTTCTCATTTACAACTGCGACCTGGCCAAGATAAAGCAAAGCAGTGCGATAAAAACAACAACAACATAGAGTTACATATGGGATAAACAAAACGTACAGTCAATAACACAATAGAAAATCTATATACAGTGTGTGCAAATGTAGTAAGTTATGGAGGTAAGGCAATAAATAGGCCATAGTGCAAAATAATTACAATTTAGTATTAACACTGGAATGATAGATGTGCAAATAGAGATACTGGGGTGCAAATGAGCAAAATAAATAACAATATGGGGATGAGGTTGTTGGGTGGGCTAATTACAGATGGGCTGTGTACAGGTGCAGTGATCAGTAAGCTTCTCTGACAACTGATGCTTAAAGTTAGTGAGGGAGATAAGTCTCCAGCTTCAGAGATTTTTGCAGTTCGTTCCAGTCATTGGCAGCAGAGAACTGGAAGGAATGGAGGCCAAAGGAGGTGTTGGCTTTGGGGATGACCAGTGAGATATACCTGCTGGAGCGCATACTACGGGTGGGTGTTGCTATGGTGACCAATGAGCTAAGATAAGGTGGGGATTTGCCTAGCAGTGATTTATAGATGACCTGGAGCCAGTGGGTTTGGCAACGAATATGTAGTGAGGGCCAGCCAACGAGAGCGTACAGGTCACAATGGTGGGTAGTATATGGGGCTTTGGTGACAAAACGGATGGCACTGTGACAGACTACATCCAATTAGCTGAGTAGAGTGTTGGAGGCTATTTTGTAAATGACATCGCCGAAGTCAAGGATCGGTAGGATAGTCAGTTTTACGAGGGCATGTTTGGCAGCATGAGTGAAGGAGGCTTTGTTGCGAAATAGGAAGCAGATTCTAGATTTAACTTTGGATTGGAGATGCTTGATGTGAGTCTGGAAGGAGAGTTTATGGTCTAACCAGACACCTAGGTATTTGCAGTTGTCCACATATTCCAAGTCAGTCCCGCCGAGAGTAGTGATTCTAGTCGGGCGGGTGGATGCAAGCAGCGTTCGATTGAAGAGCATGCATTTAGTTTTACTAGCGTTTAAGAATAGTTGGAGGCTACGGAAGGAGTGCTGTATGGCATTGAAGCTCGTTTGGAGGTTTGTTAACAAAGTGTCCAATCAAGGGCCAGATGTATACAAAATGGTGTCGTCTGCGTAGAGGTGGATCTGAGAGTCACCAGCAGCAAGAGCGACATCATTGATATACACAGAGAATAGAGTCGGCCCGAGAATTGATCCCTGTGGCACTCCCATAGAGACTGCCAGAGGTCCAGACAACAGGCCCTCCGATTTGACACATTGAACTCTATCTGAGAAGTAGTTGGTGAACCAGGCGAGGCAGTCATTTGAGAAACGAAGGCTATTTAGTCTGCCAATAAGAACCAGGTCGATGAAGACGGCTGCACAGTACTGTCTTCTATCGATCACGGTTATAATATCGTTTAGGATCTTGAGCGTGGCTGAGGTGCACCCATGACCAGCTCGGAAACCAGATTGCATAGCGGAGAAGGTACGGTGTGATTCGAAATGGTTGGTGATCTGTTTGTTAACTTGGCTTTCAAATACTTTCAAAAGGCAGGGCAGGATGGATATAGGTCAGTAACAGTTTGGATCTAGAGTGTCACCCCCTTTGAAGAGGGGGATGACCGCGGCAGCTTTCCAATCTCTGGGGATCTCAGACGATACGAAAGAGAGGTTGAACAGGCTAGTAATAGGGGTTGCGACAATTTCGGCTGTTAATTTTAGAAAGAAAGGGTCCAGATTGTCTAGCCCAGCTGACTTGTAGGGGTCCAGATTTTGCAGCTCTTTCAGAACTACAGCTCTCTGAATTTGGGTGAAGGAGAAGCGGGGGGGGGGGCATGGGCAAGTTGCAGCGGAGGGTGCAGAGCTGGTGGCCGGGGTAGAGGTAGCCAGGTGGAAAGCATGACCAGCCGTAGCAAAATGCTTGTTGAAATTTTCGATTATCGTAGATTTATCGGTAGTGACAGTGTTTCCTAGCCTCAGTGCAGTGGGCAGCTGGGAGGAGGTGCTCTTATTCTCCATGGACTTTACAGTGTCCCAAAACTTTTTGGAGTTAGTGCTACAGGATGCAAATTCCTGTTTGAAAAAGCTAGCCTTTGCTTTCCTAACTGATTGTGTATATTGGTTCCTGACTTCCCTGAAAAGTTGCATATTGCGGGGCCTGTTTGATGCTAATGCAGTACGCCACAGGATGTTTTTGTGCTGGTCAAGGGCAGTCAAGTCTGGGGTGAACCAGGGGCTATATCTGTTCTTAGTTCTGAATTTTTTTGAATGGGGCATGCTTATTTAAGATGGAGAGGAAAGCAATTTTAAAGAACAACCAGGCATCCTCTACTGACGGAATGAGGTCAATATCCATCCAGGATACCCGGGCCAGGTCAATTAGAAAGGCCTGCTCGCTGAAATGTTTTAGGGAGCATTTGACAGTGATGAGGGGTGGTCGTTTGACCGCGGACCCATTACGGACGCAGGCAATGAGGCAGTGATCGCTGAGATCCTGGTTGAAGACAGCGGAGATGTATTTACATTTACATTTACGTCATTTAGCAGACGCTCTTATCCAGAGCGACTTACAGTTAGTGAATACATATTTTTTTATACTGGCCCCCCGTGGGAATCAAACCCACAACCCTGGCGTTGCAAACGCCATGCTCTATCAACGGAGCTACATCCCTGCCGGCCATTCCCTCCCCTACCCTGGACGACGCTGGGCCAATTGTGCGCCGCCCATGAGTCTCCCGGTCGCGGCCGGCTGCGACAGAACCTGGATTCGAACCAGGATCTAGTGGCACAGTTAGCACTGCGATGCAGTGCCTTAGACCACTGCGCCACTCAGGAGTACAATTTAGAGGGTAAATTAGTCAGGATGATATCTATGAGGGTGCCCAGGTTAATGGATTTAGGGTTGTACCTGGTAGGTTCCTTGATAATTTGTGTGAGATTGAGGGCATCTAGTTTAGATTGTAGGACGGCCGGGGTGTTAAGCATATCCCAGTTTAGGTCACCAAGCAATACGAACTCTGAGGATAGATGGGGGGCAATCAATTCACAATGGTTATACGTGTGCCTGTGTTAGCTAATGTTGTAAACAAAAATCCAGTTTAAAAGTTACACAAAATGTATAAACCTATTACAACTGGAGCAGGCCAACCCTGTTCCAGCCCAGCACTAACACACTTGATTCAACCTATCAAACCTAATGAGCTGACAATCAGGTGTGCTATTGGTTGGCTGGAATAGAAATCTCTGCTAGGTTGGCCACCTCTGATATGGATATATTTTCCTGATATTATGCTTTAATTTGTAATTATAGCCTACTTGTTACTAAGATGTCTAACCTTCACATACAAATTGGCTTATTTGTACAATTTGAAATTATATTAAATAAAGCGTTGATTATTTAAATTGAAGTGTTTACACTTGTTTTAGTTGTTAACTTAAAGTAACTGTCCAGTGTTTCCAGATTTCTAAGAAATATGACCTATAATTAATTACAATATGAGTGTCAGATTTCCTTCCAATTTTGTACAAATTAAGTATGTTAAAAAGCAGGTATTCTGTGTTGAATGGTGTGGGTGAACAACAACAGAATGGTGTGGGGCTTATACCGGTAGCTAAAAATAGTAATGCAAGTAGATCGCTGATTGACCAGCTCATCCTCCTCAGGATGACATTATCCTCTGAGGAAATGGCAAGCATTTTTAAACGGTCGGGGCCCGGTTTTCCGATAGCGATGGGACTTAGGCTTATGAGTGTTATAATGATGCATCTTTCCTACTACGGCCGAAGATGTAACATGTGTTTCCCAAAACACCACGCATAGAGAATGGTCACTAAGTCCGTCGTTGGAGCATGTGTCGATCCTGATAGGTCCCGAAAGAAAGGGAGTGCTGCTCTTGGATCAGCTTTCTCCATTCAAATCTTTCCTTAACATTATAATTATTTTACAATACTGACGTCGGATCAGCTCCTAAAGAGAGTGTATCACTTACGGCTGCAAATATAGAGGCGGCTTATTATAATGCTTACCTAATGAAAATACACAAAAATCACTGATTTGGCACGTTAGGCTACACATCATGAAATATATTTAGACAAATTACAGACAGTAGCCTACAGGTAGCAAAATAAAACTCAATTGATTGAACATTAAATGTATTTCAATATGATTGAAATAGGCCTATAGGCTACTGTTTATATTTGAATGCAGTCATTTTACATTTTGTACATTTTAGTCATTTTAGCAGACGCTCTTATCCAGAGCGACTTACAGTTAGTGAATACATCTTTTTTTTATACTGCCCCCCCGTGGGAATCGAACCCACAACCCTGGCGTTGCAAACGCCATGCTCTATCAACTGAGCTACATCCCTGCCGGCCATTCCCTCCCCTACCCTGGACGACGCTGGGCCAATTGTGCGCCGCCCATGAGTCTCCCGGTCGCGGCCGGCTGCGACAGAGCCTGGATTCGAAACAGGATCTCTAGTGGCACAGTTAGCACTGTCATCTCGGTTTTCATTAGAAGCATGTTTTTATACGTGGGTGGGGGGGTTGTATTGTTATATATCGCAATATAATTTTTGGACGATATTGCTATTTAAAAAAAAATAATCGATAGGTAGCGTTAGCTAGCACTAGTTGGCTGTATTTGCTCCAAAACTCCAGTATTTCTAATCTTATAGATTGTTGTCCATCTTTTTAAATAGTGAGCCAACATGTTTTCAGCACTTTTATTTCACTGACTGATCAGAAGACGTTTTCTCATGCTCCCTCATCTCTCTGCAGCAGACAAATAGTGAGCAACATGTTTGGAACATCAAGTCGCAATAAAATCGCAGTATCGAATTGCAATACATATAGAATCGTGAGAATCACAATACATATCGTATCGTGATATCGTAACTTGAGGTCACTGGCAATTCCCAGCCCTAATTATTTGGGCATGATTTAACAGAATATGAACTTTTGTTTTTACACTGGACAGTTACTTTAAAACTATACTGAACAAAAATATAAATGCAACATGTGAAAGTATTGGTCCCATGTTTAATGAGCTGAAATAAAAGATCCCAGAAATTGTCCATACACACAAAAAAACGTATTTCTTTCAGATTTATATCCATGTTAGTGAGCATTTCTCCTTTCTCCAGTGTGTGGTGTCATGTGGGCGAGCGGTTTGCGAGAATGACTGCAAAGGCTTGAATATAATAACTCCATAGGTAGCCTAGGCTACAAAACTAAAACAATCTGTTCAAATCAAAAGGCCTGGTTAACATGACATCAATAACACAGCCACATCCCGATTCTCCGGTGCTGACACATTCAGAAATCAAAAGATGGTTTAGTACAGGGGTATTCAACTCTTACCCTATGAGGTCCAGAGCCTGCTGGTTTTTTGTTCTACCTGGTAATTAATTGCACCCACCTGGTATCCCAGGTCTAAATCAGTCCCAGTGGAACTGTCTTCGAGGTCCAGAGTTGAGATTGAGGGGTTTAGTATTTAGTTTAAAATCTCTGATGAAGGCCAAGAGAACAAGAAACACTTTTCAGTGAGAAAACAGAAATCCACTTTGGGAAATAAAAAAACTTGTTTTCAAAGATGTAGCCTACGATACAATACTGGTGATAATTTTAAGGAGAACAAAAACTACTTAGCCTACATTTGAACACCACTGCAGAAGCTTTGGGCATCTTCCCCATTAAGTAGCCTAGTTTTGTTGTTGGCTACTTGAAGAGAACTAGGGCCTATCACTCGCAGCCCACCTCTTCCATTGCATTGTGGAAAACTGTGCATCGAATTCTACTAGATAACGAGCCGAAATGAGTATAACATCCTGGCATTTAAACCATACTCGATTTTCTAAATGTCGCATACTCTAGAGCCCCACAGTGGAGGTTTCATAATACCCATAAAACCTAGCGGTCAAACAAGGAAATGGTTCAAATTTTTCCATTGGGGATTTTAGAAACACTTAAAATAAGGGCTGTGTTTCGTGTAGGCTTACCCTGGCGTGACGTTTTGATAACCATATAAATCTCTCTAGGACAAGGTGACTTATATATTTGGCTCTATTTACTCTCAGATTCAAAAACGCCAATTAGCATCAAAGTAGACATCATGCAAGACTGCAAATCTCTTCAAGCTCCTGCATGTCATCTCAAGCTAAAGCCTTTGCTAACAGGTATTATGTCAATTTAAAACTTGCACAAGACAGTTCACATAATTGTCAATTTAAAGAAATGTTGCCAATTTATTCATTACTACATTTATCTAACATTAGATAGTTAATCCAGAGATTCTTACCTTTGCCTCGATTCGTCAGTCTCGTCCAGATCATCATGGAATTTGTAGCTCTTTATGATAGTCACATTAGCAGCTAATCAGCATTTCATTTTTGGGGGGTAAATTCAAGCAAATATATAGGTAAAAGTCACCTTGTCCTAGAGAGATTTACACAGTTGTCATGCTAGGGTAAGCCTACACAAAACACAGCCCTTAATTTAAATGTTTCTAAAATCCCATATGGGAAAAATGAATGGTGGGATAACGATTGGAATCATTTCCCTGTTTGACTGCTAGGTTTTATGGGTATTATGACTCATAATTTGTTACTTATATTAAACATTCTAGTTTCGCATACTGAGAATGCGTCATGCGTGATTGCGTTGTTTCCCACTATTCGTTGATTTTGGTAGCGCATCCCCATATCTAATTGATCAGCTGTTGTCAAAGCCGAAATGAGTATGACATCCGGGGATTTTAAAGTATTCTAGATTTTCGAGAAAAAAAAATTCTCGCATACTCAAACAGCCTACTATTTAGGATGCATGTATGGGTATTCGGATACGGCCAGTAACACCCTGACTGATTTACATTGTGGTTCTCAAGTAGTCCTTTGTCTGCTCAATCTATTGCTCCAGCTCTCCAAGAAATATGGGTCCGTTTTCACGGTTCACTTTGGACCCAAGAAAGTGGTTGTTCTGGCAGGATACAAGACGGTCAAGCAGGCGTTGGTCAACCAGGCAGAGGAATTTGGGAATAGGGACATCCCCCGCATGTCCAGAGACATCAACGAAGGACATGGTAAACAATTATGAATGACTGGTCCTTGGATAGTTGACTAAGTATAACATTTCACCTACGCGTTTAGCCCAACAAAAATTAATTATCACACATTCTGTCCTTTGAAATTATTCAAACAAGCTTTTTTTTCACAGGGATTCTGTTTGCCAATGGAGACTCATGGAGAGAGATGAGGCGCTTTGCCCTGACGAACCTCAGGGACTTTGGAATGGGCAAGAAAGGGGCAGAGGAGAAAATCATCGAGGAGATTCCTTACCTGATTGAACTATTTGAAAAACACAAGGGTAAGAGCAACTAGTAGTACAGTAGTAGTAATATAAAATGAATATTCAAAAATGTATATTTTACTCATCCTCTTTTGTCTTTCTTTGTTCAGGTAAGGCATTTGACACAACCCAGCCCGTGAATTACGCTGCCTCCAACATAATCTCTGCCATTGTGTATGGCAGCAGGTTTGAATACTCTGATTCTCAGTTTCGAGGCATGGTGGACAGAGCCAATGAGAGCATACGTCTTTCAGGTTCTGCGTCTATTCAGGTACTGTCTTCACATTCACTCTAAATCAGGCCTGTTCAATTCCGGTCCTGGAGGGCCGAAACACTTCTGTTTTTGGTTTCTACCTGGTACGTAATTGCACTCACCTGGTGTCCCAGTATTTTGTATTTTCTATGGTGTGTCTATGTCTGTAAGTTGTTACAGTATGTCTGATATGTCTCAAACATTGTTCCCCCCTGCTGCTGTCTTGGTTGGACCAGGTCCCTAATGAAAAATAGATTTGATCTCAATGAGACAAATAAAGGTTAAATAAATCAAATCAAATAGAAGGAGAGGATGAAAACTAGAAGTGTTTCGGACCTCCAGGACCAACATTGAAAAGCCCTGCTCTAAACAAAGTTGTGAAAATATACTGTAAGTAAACTGTACTCACAAAGTTGTTTTATTCACACTTTACTTTTTTGTATGGTGAGATAGCTGTACAACATGTTTTCATGGCTGGGCCCGTGGCTAAAGAGTCGGAAGGTTATGCTGAAAAATGTCGACAACAACCATAGGGATGTAAAGGAGTTGGTGAGGGGCCTGAAGGAGAGTCTCAACCCTCAGATGTACAGAGGCTTTGTGGACTCATTCCTCGTTCGAAAGCAGAAAGTGGAGGTATGACAACTAACTCAAATCCCTCATCTTAGGGCTCACTTGAAAAATTGATGAAAATCTCAATGTGGCTTCTCTGGTTAAATAAAGGATAAAAAAATATGTCCAGTGGAACTTCTCATGTCCACACCTAACTTTGATATCCATTAGAATAGATGCCTATAAGTACTCATGTAACCCATGGCTCTGTGTCTTTCAGGAATCAGGAAATATGGACTCTCACTATCATGAAAACAACCTGATATCTTCTGTGACCAACCTGTTTGCTGCTGGTACCGACACCACTGGGACAACCCTGCGCTGGGGTCTGATGCTAATGGCCAAGTACCCCCACATACAGGGTAAGGGCCAATAGAAACACACAACCTTTATAAAGGGACCTTTATACTTAAAAGTCCAATGCAGCCGTTTTTATCTCAATATCAAAACATTTCTGGGTAACGATTAAGTACCCTACTGTGATTCTTTAAAAGTAAAATGGTAAAAAAGAAACCAATGGCTTCTTTGCAAAGAGCAATTTCTCAAGCAAGAATTTTGCTAGGACTGTCTGGGAGTGGTCTGAGTGGGGAGGGTATAACGGAAAATGCTAACTGTTATTGGCAGAGAGGTTTGGAACTGTCTTTATTATTGGTTAACTCAATTACCGCCTGGTGATGTCACCAGTCAGGCCAAAACTCCATCCCACCAAAACAGGCTGAAATTTCAAACAACTCTTACACTAAAAGTATTATCATAATTTTCACGATTTCACAGTATTATTTCAACCTCATAGTGTGGAAATGTATATAAAACACAGGAAAATGTTTGACTGCACTGGGCCTTTAATAAAAAACCGTCCAAGACCTTTTACATTGTGACACAAAACACAGACACTTAAAGTGTTGGCAGGAGTAAAATTGTCAAGAAGCCAACCTGAAGCACAGGTTATTGAACAGATAACAGGTTAAAGATCATTCAGATTAACCTTTCACCTCTGGGTTAGAGTAACACTTTTCCTGTCTTTTTTCAAGACCGGGTCCAGGAGGAGATCAGCAGGGTTATAGGAAGTCGTCAGCCCTTGGTAGAGGACAGGAAGAACCTGCCCTACACTGATGCAGTGATCCATGAGATCCAGAGACTGGCCAATATTGTACCCATGTCCATCCCTCACGCCACCAGCCGAGACGTCACCTTCCAGGGATATTTCATCAAGAAGGTCAGATACCTGACTTTCCAAAATAGTTATTTTTTGTATTTTTAATTAGTTGTCCTGAAATGATTGCAATCCACTCCTTTTGAGTGTGCACTTTATTTATTAAACAAAGTTTCATCACTCATCACTTTTATATATATAACGGTGTCCTACGCTTCACTCTCACTAGGGGACGTCTGTGATTCCTTTATTGACGTCCGTCCTACATGACGATAGCGAATGGGAGAGCCCCCACTCCTTTAACCCCTCCCACTTTCTGGATGAGCAGGGACGATTCGTCAAGAGGGACGCCTTCATGGCCTTTTCTGCAGGTATATCAACTTTGTCATTTAGCAAATTATTTCATTGCAAGAAGTAGAGAAATTGTGGTAGCCTTTTGGACAGACTTCATGCTATTTTCTATATCTTTGGTCTCTCTCGCAGGTCGTAGGGTGTGTCTGGGGGAGGGTCTGGCCAGGATGGAGCTCTTCCTCTTCTTCACCTCCCTCCTGCAGCACTTTAGTTTCACTCCTCCTCCTGGAGTAACAGAGGATGATCTGGACCTCACACCATTACTGGGGTTCACCCTCAATCCTTCACCTCACCAGCTGTGCGCCGTGAGTCGGATCTGAGATGAGAGTCTGGGACCAATTACACACTGCTTAGAACAACTTTCCACTTTAGACAAACATAGGACTATGTTGATTTATTTTGTATTGCTTATTGTATTGTGAATAATCTATGTGAATTATCTGTAAGTCACTTTGGATAAAAGCGTCTGCTAAATGACATTATTATTGTATACTGTAGAAATACCTTGCTATGCAGCGCTAGGTACAGTAAATGTGTTTGGACATTTTGCATCACAACACCGGCGAGCAAGAGGACTCAAATGTTTAAGTCAATTATAGAGAACAAACCATTTCCTACTAATGAAAAAATATATAATCCTAATAAATAAAATGTGAGTATATTAAAATGTGTCTATTTGTGACAGTGGATTCGCCAGTACTTATCAGTAACAGGTGTCTAATTAGGGTAAGGACCAATAGAAACACACAGCCTTTATGTAGGGACCTTTAGACTGCATAAAAACCCTCCAAGACCTTTTACAGTGACACAATACAGAGACTGGTGTTATCAGCTATAAACGCTGTCAAAGGGCCAGCCTGAAGCACAGGTTATTGAACCAAGCTAAAGATCATTCAGATGATCTCTCTGTTTCTGTGTTTGGTTTGGATGTGTGTTTGCTGGTAACTATTAATGAATTGAAAGAAAATATATCTAGTATTGAACTGAACTGGTGAAACTGAATTCCTGGAAAAGCATACTGAGCCAAGCCTTAATCCTTACAACAACAAAATATAAATACAAAAAGATTACAATGGAATTTAAAATAAATAAAGTTGTTAAAATTAGCCTGAGCATCAGAGGCCGATGTTGTCCAAAGGTGGGGTGGTGATCACTAATGTTTGGAAACTGTTGTCTGCCTCTGTGTAACTTGCCTGTCCAACCGAAATCTAAGTGTGAAGTTTGAATCAGCGCTCTCTGTACTCATTGGTATACACCTATAGGGAAGTGTAGGAGGAACCCTGTGACATCAGACACAAACATATCCTAGCTATTGCATAATCGCCCCATCAGTTTGTTCCTCATTCTTTTTCTACTTGTCAGAAATTCTATTCAGTGTTTAAATTAGAGTTGAATAAAGAGCGGAACATCTCTCAGGATGACAAGTATTGAAAAAGAGCGCCACCATGTGGTGGTCTCCAAAAGAGGTGTCGGTTCCGATTTTAGATGCAACTGCCCCAGTGTCCCGGTTAGAGAACGTAAATGACCACTAGGAGACAGGGATAGAATCCACACTTTCTTACCACGCTGAACAGACAGGCACACACACAGCGACAGGAAGAGGACTGATGGAATAGTGAATTGTGGTTGTATGGTATTCACGCACTAACACCACGATGATGTTGGGGAAAGTCCAGAGTGAAGGAAAGTGTCCATGGGTGGGAGGTCCATAGGTGAGGCCCTCTGTTGATGCAGCCAGGAGGTTTAGAAACCTGAAGCTGCAGAGCGAGACTGAGGAGCTCAGGGATAGCGTTGGGGGTTCTCCTACCCCAGGTGGACACCTAATTGGTTGACCCCAGTCAGCTGACTTGTTCAGGAGAGTTAGATAAGGCAACCATAGAAAACTGGCCTAGCAACAGAAGTGTGAACGGATGATTTACAACCAATTGGGGGTTAGGGAGCGTACTACAGCAGCTAGAGAATCCCAAAGTTTGTATCTTGTCCCAGGACCAGAGAGAGGGTTTGAGAGAGTTTTCTTTACAGATATAGTGAACATGATAAACCACAGTCACTGGTATCAGACCATACTATAATTTACTCAATGATCTGCAGGACATGTGCTGTCTAGGCTTGGCAGTATTATTCTATGTTTTTAAAACTGCCTAGCCTCCCCTGTGGCTGTCCATTCCTCTATAAAAGGTGTGCCTTCATGGACAGGCAGATCAATGAGCAGGAAGTTCTTAGAGAGTTATTGTTTTGTGTGAACACAATTAGTCTCTTTTTAGCCCAGTGTAAGGTATAAGAGCTGAGTTTGAAGAGGTCTCTTATAGGTCTTCTCCAGACATCGAGCACGGTGACACTGCTGGGGGCTGTGAAGTTTCTGCTGGTCCTCTACCTCCTCTCCTCTGTTTCCAGTTCTGAGGAACAGTGGAAGGAGCCTCCAGGACCATCCCGCTGCCCCTGCTTGGTAACATGCTCCTGCTGGATTTTAAGAGGCCCTACCAGACTGACAGATCTGTGGGGTGAGATCAATAAATCAAAAGCTTGCTTGATTGAACTATTCAATTTCAAGTACCTCCTCTCTAGGTATTGACAGACTTACAGTATTTAGACTATCAGTCATTCATTTCTGGGAGGTAACACAATAAACCAAATACTAAACTTGTATGTCAAACATTGACCTCGGATGGTCATCCAGTCATATTTGATGAGGCATTTGGCTCTGAAATGAAAGGATCGTATCTGTCTTAATAAAGCTGGCCCTTTTAATGTTCAACAGCTTTCCAAG
Organism: Coregonus clupeaformis; assembly: GCF_020615455.1. NCBI lineage: Eukaryota > Metazoa > Chordata > Actinopteri > Salmoniformes > Salmonidae > Coregonus > Coregonus clupeaformis. The sequence goes on along the minus strand of NC_059226.1, from coordinate 21,234,320 downwards.
AAATATGTCTCCATCTTCATGATTCACTTTGGACCCAGAAAAGTGGTTGTTGCGGCAGGATACAAGATGGTCAAGCAGGCAGAGGAGTTTGGGGACAGGGACATCACTCCTGTGCTCAGTGAACTAAACAAAGGACATGTAATGTCAGATAACTTAACTGGTGCACAGGCCAACTACGTTGCACTTGACAATGGACCATTAAACAGGTACAGTGGGGAAAAAAAGTATTTAGTCAGCCACCAATTGTGCAAGTTCTCCCACTTAAAAATATGAGAGAGGCCTGCAATTTTCATCATAGGTACACGTCAACTATGACAGACAAATTGAAAAAATAAAATCCAGAAAATCACATTGTAGGATTTTTATGAATTTATTTGCAAATTATGGTGGAATATAAGTATTTGGTCAACTACAAACAAGCAAGATTTCTGGCTCTCACAGACAGGTAACTTCTTCTTTAAGAGGCTCCTCTGTCCTCCACTCGTTACCTGTATTAATGGCACCTGTTTGAACTTGCTATCAGTATAAAATACACCTGTCCACAACCTCAAACAGTCACACTCCAAACTCCACTATGGCCAAGACCAAAGAGCTGTCAAAGGACACCAGAAACAAAATTGTAGACCTGCACCAGGCTGGGAAGACTGCATCTGCAATAGGTAAGCAGCTTGGTTTGAAGAAATCAACTGTGGGAGCAATTATTAGGAAATGGAAGACATACAAGACCACTGATAATCTCCCTCGATCTGGGGCTCCACGCAAGATCTCACCCCGTGGGGTCAAAATGATCACAAGAATGGTGAGCAAAAATCCCAGAACCACACGGGGGGACCTAGTGAATGACCTGCAGAGAGCTGGGACCAAAGTAACAAAGCCTACCATCAGTAACACACTACGCCGCCAGGGACTCAAATCCTGCAGTGCCAGACGTGTCCCCCTGCTTAAGCCAGTACATGTCCAGGCCCGTCTGAAGTTTGCTAGAGTGCATTTGGATGATCCAGAAGAGAATTGGGAGAATGTCATATGGTCAGATGAAACCAAAATCAAACTTTTTGGTAAAAACTCAACTCGTCGTGTTTGGAGGACAAAGAATGCTGAGTTGCATCCAAAGAACACCATACCTACTGTGAAGCATGGGGGTGGAAACATCATGCTTTGGGGCTGTTTTTCTGCAAAGGGACCAGGACGACTGATCCGTGTAAAGGAAAGAATGAATGGGGCCATGTATCGTGAGATTTTGAGTGAAAACCTCCTTCCATCAGCAAGGGCATTGAAGATGAAACGTGGCTGGGTCTTTCAGCATGACAATGATCCCAAACACACCGCCCGGGCAACGAAGGAGTGGCTTCGTAAGAAGCATTTCAAGGTCCTGGAGTGGCCTAGCCAGTCTCCAGATCTCAACCCCATAGAAAATCTTTGGAGGGAGTTGAAAGTCTGTGTTGCCCAGCGACAGCCCCAAAACAGCACTGCTCTAGAGGAGATCTGCATGGAGGAATGGGCCAAAATACCAGCAACAGTGTGTGAAAGCCTTGTGAAGACTTACAGAAAACGTGTGACCTGTGTCATTGCCAACAAAGGGTATATAACAAAGTATTGAGAAACTTTTGTTATTGACCAAATACTTATTTTTCCACCATAATTTGCAAATAAATTCATTAAAAATCCTACAATGTGATTTTCTGGAGAAAAAAAATCTCATTTTGTCTGTCATAGTTGATGTGTACCTATGATGAAAATTACAGGCCTCTCTTATCTTTTTAAGTGGGAGAACTTGCACAATTGGTGGCTGACTAAATACTTTTTTCCCCCCACTGTATGGTTGGTGCTATACTGTAAACACCACCCTAAATATCTGACAAATCTGTTATTCTCTCCTGACTAGGGTTGCAAAGCTACCGGTAAATTACCAAAGGTACTGGAATCTTCAGTAATTTTGGTAATAAACAAGTCATCTATGGCAACTTTGGTAATTTATACTTAAATTACTTTGAAAAAAATTTTAATCCAGAGATTTCTAGTGGATAGACCATAAGGTTGAAGAGAAAAGCTGTAAGGGTTGGTGTGAGGTGTGACCCAGGTGCGGTGCAGGATAGACAGTAGGCAAGGATGGTGAAACAAGGATCTTTACTGGTGGTCCAAAAGCCAGGATACAAAACAATGGACTATACACGAAAACAAATGAGGAGCACATAGGTCTCCAAAAAACAGGCTGACAGCAAACAATACGAAATACTAACTCTGACTGGAAAACACAATGACACAGGGAGAACACTTCTCGAGTACCTGTAACTCCGTCATGTGATCCGACACATATACATACTGCTTGACATAAAGGAATGAGCAGAGAAAACTGAGCAAGGGAACACAGGGAAGTGAGGGCGTAAATACACAGGTGAATCAGATAGCCACAGGTGACACCAATAGGCAGATAATTAGTCCCAACTGTGAGTGAGGTGCCGCCTATGGTTGTCGGAGGATGACACTTAGTGGGTCGCCCCGGAACTGCGACCCACTCCTGTAACAAAAAGCCTCAATGAAAAAAGCATCTAACAATGGCATTATTTTCAATTAAACTCTGCAACTCTTCCAACTATTTAGTTTTTTACAACTGCCACCAGTTTGCTCCAAAACATTTATAACAAAGACATTGACATAATAAAATAAATTAAAGTGTGTAAAAATAAATATAAAGGATATTTCCTACTGAAACCCTCATATTAAACACCAATGTTATTCACTAAGTCGATGGTTTATATTTAGGATAATGTTTTACAGCTTTTTCATTCATTTTCTTCATAATCTTATTTGATTATTTTATATATTTTACATGTGATAAGGCCACAAAGAGGGCCAGAGATCATTACAAACACCTGTGATGAGCTGAAGTACCCCAAAAGGCCACTAGATATCATCTGATATATATATATATATATATATATATATATATATATGTTTTAAACATAGAAAGCTACCAAACTTCTGGTAGTTTACTGGTAAACTTCGAAAGTCTCCAGTAATATACCTTCCCTTTGCAACCCTACTCCTGACTATATTAAACTATGAAGAAAAGAAAAACAGATTTTGTATGAAACCTGCTACTTCCATTAATCTGTGCTTCTGAAAAGAGACCTTGATTCCTGTACGAATGTCACTCAATTACTCCACAAGAACAATATTGTTTCACTGTACTTTTCTATAGGGATTCTGTTTGCCAATGGAGACTCATGGAAAGAGATGAGACGCTTTGCCCTGACAAACCTTAGAGACTTTGGCATGGGTAAGAAAGCAAGTGAAGAGAAGGTCATAGAGGACGTTCGCTACCTGTTTGAAGTACACAATGGTAAGAGTTTGAAGTTCTGATATCAGAAACATAATCAAAACAAGTCTAAGGGCTTTATTCAATCCGTATCGTGGAGGTTCAGCGTTACAGCGTGAATGAAATTTAAAGGCAATGTTCCTGCGTTGGCACTAGCAGAGACTGCATTCACGGTGGATTCTGCATATGTCGGCTCAATCGGAAATTACGTTTACATTTGTATTGCGCAATCTCAGTTTTTCTTATTTCGATTCTGTTGTTGGTCTTTGTCACAGGTAAGGCATTTGACACAACCAAGCAAATGAATTACGCAGTCTCCAACATTATCTGCAACATTGTGTTTGGCAGCAGGTTTGAAAACTCTGATCCCCAGTTCTAAGGCATGATGATCGAGCCAATGAGACCATCCAACTTGGAGGCTCTGTTTCAGTACAGGTATTGTACCGTGCTTATGATGATGATTACTTTGAGAACAATGACAGACTGGTCACACTAGGCTAGATTATTCTAAACTAAGGATTCTGGGACTAAACATCTCCCTCTGCAACTGGATCCTGGACTTCCTGACGGGCCGCCCCCAGGTGGTAAGGGTAGGTAACAACACATCTGTCACGCTGATCCTCAACACCTCAGTCCCCTCCTGTACTCCCTGTTCACCCATGACTGCATGGCCAGGCACGACTCCAACACCATCAATAAGTTTGCCGATGACACAACAGTGGTAGGCCTGATCACCGACAACGATGAGACAGCCTATTGGGAGTAGGTCAGAGACCTAGCCGTGTGGTGCCAGGATAACAACCTCTCCATCAACGTGATCAAGACAAAGGAGATGATTGTGGACTACAGGAAAAGAGGACTGAGCACGCCCCAATTCTCATCGACGGGGCTGTAGTGCAGCAGGTTGAGAGCTTCAAGTTCCTTGATGTCCACATCACCAACGAACTATCATGGTCCAAACACACCAAGACAGTTGTGAAGAGGGCACGACAAAGCCTATTCCCCCTCAGGATACTGAAAAGATTCGGCATGGGTCCTCAGATCCTCAAACAGTTATACAGTTGCACCATCGAGAGTATCCTGACTGGTTACATCACTGCCTGGTATGGCAACTGCTCGGCATCCGACCGCAAGGCACTACAGAGGGTAGTGCGTACGGCCCAGTACATCAGTACAGCCAAGCTTCCTGCCATCCAGGACCTCTATACCAGTAGTGTCAGAGGAAGGCCCTAAAAATTGTCAAAGAATCCAGCCACTCTAGTCATAGACTGTTCTCTCTGCTACCGCACGGCAAGCGGTACCGGAGCACCAAGTCTATAGGTCCAAAAGGCTTCTTAACAGCTTCTACCCCCAAGCCATAAGACTCCTGAACAGCTAATCAAATGGCTACCCGAACTATTTGCATTGTCCCCCTCCAGCCCCCACCCTTACGCTGCTGCTACTCTCTGTTTATTATCTATGCATAGTCAATTTAACTCTACCTACATGTACATATTACCTCAATTACCTCGACTAACCGGTGGCCCCACACATTGACTCTGTACCGGTACCCCCTGTATATAGCCTCGCTACTGTTATTTTTACTGTTATTTTACTGCTTTTATTTTTTACTTACCTATTGTTTACTTCACACTTATTTTTCTTAAAACTGCATTGTTGGTTAAGGGCTTGTAAGCAAGCATTTCACTGTAAGGTCTACACCTGTTGTATTCGGTGCATGTGACATTTTGATTTGATTATTTCAATCATAATATCCAGACAAAATAAAAGTTAATTATTGCTTTAATTTTTGTTTATGGGGAAATTGTTGTATAACATGTTTCCATGGCTGGACCCATTGTTGAAGATCAGGACGCTAGTCATGAAAAATGGACAACAAGAAGGAGATGAGGGAGCTGGTGAGGGGCCTGAAGGAGACTTTCAACCTTTAGATGTGTAGAGGATTCGTGGACTCGTTCCTCATCCGAAAGCAAACCCTGGAGGTATGGAGACTTTTTACAGGTAACGTCTTAGAATTAATAACTAGGGGAGTCCGGTGGTAGCCCCCACACACATAAAAAAAGAAATATATACGTTTTATTAAAAACAGTTGAAATAACTGTTCTTGTTTGCTGAAACATTACCTGTGTTTGTTTGTGTATGTAAGGAATCAGGCATCATGGACTCTCATTACCACAATGAGAATCTGATAGTCTGTGGCCAACCTGTTTTCTGCTGGTACTGACACCACCGGGACAACCTTGCACTGGGGTCTGCTGCTAATGGCCAAGTACCCCCACATACAGGGTAAGGATTGATAGAAACCCATACACTAACCTGACACATACACCTTAGTAACTTTGTACAGACATTGCATGATTGTAGTGATGCAAGATAATCATTGTGTTACTTGCTGTAAACATTGGCACATTTACCACTTGAACCACAGGTCTTTGAATTGCAGCCAAGGTAACAGATCCAGGGTAAAGATCATTCAGATTTTATATTAACTTTGTACCTCCCTCTTTCTTTAATTTACAGACCGGGTGCAGGAAAACATCAACAGGCTCATAGGAAGTCATCAGCCCTTGGTAGAGGACAGGAAGAACCTGCCCTACGCTGATGCAGTGATCCATGAGATCCAGAGACTGGCCAACATTGCACCCATGGCCATCCTTCACACCACCAGCCGAGACATCACCTTCCAGGGATATTTCATCAAGAAGGGGACGCTTGTGTTTCCTCTACTTACGTCTGTCCTACAAGACAGATGCAAATGGGAGAGCCCACACACCTTTAACCCCACACACTTTCTGGATAATAATAATAATAATAATAATAATAATATGCCATTTAGCAGACGCTTTTATCCAAAGCGACTTACAGTCATGTGTGCATACATTTTTACGTATGGGTGGTCCCGGGGATCGAACCCACTACCCTGGCGTTACAAGCGCCATGCTCTACCAATTGAGCTACAGAGGACCACGGATGAGGAAGGTTGATTCGTTGATGGGATGCCTTCATGCCCTTCTCTGCAGGTGAGTTCAACTGTTTTGTTTCTTTATTGACACTATTCAGCAATGAAATAAATCAGATATCCTTCTATGGTGCTCATTGCTTTGGCCCAGAGAGAGTTGAGGGGATGGAAGCTATATTGATGACAGTATTGATATTTGTCAACTATAGGAACCAATAGGTGTAGATGTATTGTCCTCATGTTGTCTTCCTCATGTAAGAATGCTGTTCATTGACTATAGCTCAGCATTCAACACCATAGTACCCTCCAAGCTCATCATCAAGCTTGAGGCCCTGGATCTGAACCCAGCCCTGTGCAACTGGGTCCTGGACTTCCTGACGGGCCGTCCCCAGGTGGTGAAGGTAGGAAACAACATCTTCACTTCGCTGATCCTCAACACTGGGGCCCCACAAGGGTGCGTGCTCAGCCCCCTCCTGTACTCCCTGTTCACCCATGACTGCGTGGCCAAGCATGTCTCCAACTCAATCATCAAGTTTGCAGACGACACAACAGTAGTAGGCTTGATTACCAACAATGACGAGACCGCCTACAGGGAGGAGGTGAGGGCTCTGGGAGTGTGGTGCCAGGAAAATAACCTTCAGGAAACAACAGAGGGTGCACCCACCTATCCACATCGACGGTACCGCAGTGGAGAAGGTGGAAAGCTTCAAGTTCCTTGGCGTACACATCAGCGACAAACTGAAATGGTCCACCCACGCAGAGTGTGGTGAAGAAGGCGCAACAGACCCTCTTCAACCTCAGAAGGCTGAAGAAATTTGGCTTGGCACCTAAAACCCTCACAAACTTTTACAGATGCACAATTGAGAGCATCCTGTCGGCCTGTATCACCACCTGGTACGGCAACTGCACCGCCCGCAACTGCAGGGCTCTCCAGAGGGTGGTGCGGTCTGCCGAACACATTATCGGGGGCAAACTACCCGCCCTCCAAGACACCTACAGCACCCGATGTCACAGGAAGGCCAAAAAGATAATCAAGGACATCAACCACCCGAGCCACTGCCTGTTCACCCCGCTATCATCCAGAAGGCGAGGTCAGTACAGGTGCATCAAAGCTGGGACCGAGAGAATGAAAAACAGCTTCTATCTCAAGGCCATCAGACTGTTAAATAGCCATCACTAGCACATTAGAGGCTGCTGCTGCCTATTGAAATCCCTGGCCACTTTAAGAAATGGAACACTAGTCACTTTAATAATGTTTACATATCTTGCACTACTCATCTCATATGTATATACTGCATTCTATTCTATAAAATTCTAATGTATCTTAGTCCATGCCGCTCTGTCATTGCTTGTCCATATATGTATATTTTCTTAAATTCCATTCCTTACTAGTTTTGTGTGTATTAGGTATAAGTTGTGAAATTGTTAGATATTACTTGTTAGATATTACTGCACTGTCGGAGCTAGAAGCACAAGCATTTCGCTACACCCGCTATAACATCTGCTAAACACGTGTATGTGACAAATACAATTTGATTTGGTTTGATGTTATCTTCTTCCAGGTCGTAGGGTGTGTCAGGGGGAGGGTCTGGCCAGGATGGAGCTCTTCCTCTTCTTCACCTCCCTCCTGCAGCACTTTAGTTTCACTCCTCCTCCTGGAGTAACAGAGGATGATCTGGACCTGACACCGGCCGTGGGGTTCAGAGTCTGGGCCTAATGTATATTATACATGACTTAAAACAAATGCTCCACTTTTAGACAAACATGCTGAAATAGGTTACCTCACCGGCTGTGCTGTGAGCCAGGTCTGAGATGAGAGATCCGTCCCTTAATGGTTTTGGTTGAATTTGACTGCTATATATTCCGACAATGTAATTGATTGATACAAAGCACTGCTATTATGTATGTACAGAATGTTTATTTTTTTGCTTGCTGTCCTGCCTTGTCTGGGACTGGACAGCTGTTGCTAAGCAAAGTCAATCAGTTATCTAGCTAATGTTATCAGTAGTTGACACTACTGAGTATGCAACCTTGTGGGCATGTTTTTATATGACTAGCAAGCATACTTAGTTATTTGTTCTAGCTAGGGAATATGGCTAACACTAACCACTAACTAGCTAGCTAGCTCCAGCAGGAGTGGAAGTTCGGCTGCCTACTTTCCCTCCATGAGCGGTACCAGTTATTGAAGGAGACTGCATTTACACAGGCAGCCCAATTCTGATCTTTTTCCACTATTTGGTCATTTGACCAACCAGATCAGCTCTTTTGCCTACAATTAGGCAAAATACCAGAATTGGGCTGCCTGTGTAAACGCAGCCAAAAAGTATTGCGTGAAGTAAAGTTATTTACAAACTGTTCGCTAGCTAGCTGGTGGCTAGTTTAAGCTACTCATTGTCCATTGACGTTAGCTAGTGGTTAGCATTAGCCACATTAGCTACTAATTACTATTTACATATAATACATTTGGGTAAATGTGGGCACGAAAATCCAACTTATTGCACCTTTAAGCTTTCTTGTCCTATTCAAACGGGCCAACCAAAGGTACATAACACTAACAGTGTCAGTTATTGATAACGGCTAGATGATGATTGACTTTGCTAAGCTTGGATACACCCCAAAGATAAGCTAAGATGTAGGCTGCTGATTAGCCTTTGACTATTTGGTTAGTAGAGTGTCAGAAGGCTCCATATGTATTGCTAATCAATAATACAGTTCATGAGTGTGCTTGACATCGGCAGCAGTTCGGCAAATTTTGGTCCATTTTGTCAAATTGGAGTCGGAGTTTGGAGCGAGTCAACTCCAACGAGTTGGAATTGGAGTCGACTCCAAAAATCCTGGAGTCATTGTCATTCACCAAAATAAATTAAGTTGAACCAACGTGGAATAGATATTGAATTGCTGTCTGTGCTCAGTGGAACCAATCACTGTGCAGCAATGTAGAACGGTCAACTAGAAGATTTCACCAAAACTGTTAATAAAGGTTTAAAGTGGAACTATAAGCATTTCAGCAACATGAAATATGTTCATATACACCCCCAGGAAGAATATGACACCTTTTTTTATATCTTCTGACAATCGAGCACTTAGATATGGTCATTTTCACGTTATCATAAATTCATATAGTAAGGCATTTGTGAAAATTCTATAGCAATATAGAGTGGGAAAGCGGCCGTGCGTTTGGACAATGAACATACACTGCATTAAATAATTAAGCAATAAGGCCCGAGGGGGTGTGGTATATGGCCAATATACCACGGCTAAGGTTTGTTCTTAACCATGACACAACGCGGAGTGCCTGGATACAGCCCTTAGCCGTGGTATGTTGGCTATATACCACAAACCCCAAGGAGCCTTATTGCTATTATAAACGGGTTACCAACGTAATTAGAGCAATACAAATAACTGTTTTGTCATAACCGTGGTATATTGTCTGATATACCACGGCTGTCAGCCAATCGACATTCAGGGCTCGAACCACCCAGTTTATAAAACCTAATTAAAACATCTGTCCTGTCCAGGACTGGAGTCTACACAGACAGGTGCACCATAGCCAATCAAAGCTACAGTAGGCCTATATGCAAATAAGCCAGTTGCCACAAGGGCCAGCCAACATTCACTTTGAACTGGACTGTGTATTTACAGGCAGTAGCACTAGCAACAGCGCGACTTTAGATCATTAGAACCCATTCGCCAAAAGCCACGTGAATGGATTTATGCAAATATGTAAATACCACCACGGGAGTCCTCTTACATTTGGGAACTTCACAATCCTATTGATCAAACAACCATGAAAAGGTAGGCTCTTTCTCCCTCAGTTACCTATGCACATCAACAACTAATGCTAGCCACAGCAAGATGAGCTCAAATCTAACAAGGGAACGTTTGATAAATATTATATTATAGTTTGATTATAGCAGCAAAGGGGGCACCAACTCCATATTAATGCCCATGATTTTGGAATGAGATGTTCGACGAGCAGGTGTCCACATACTTTTGGTCATGTAGTATGAAAAATGTATGCACTCACTAAAACTGTAAGTCGCTCTGTATAAGAGCGTCTGCTAAATGACTAAAATGTAAAATGTAATAAACCCTCTCAAACCATTTCAGCTAGTTGGCCGTCAAAATTTGACTGATAAAATATGGGGAATAGTAGCCTGCTCGTCCTTCTGCAGCTTGCTTGCCTGCCAATGCATGCATGTCCCAACCCACGTTTTGACAACTGAATGGGAACTTGCCTGCCTGCCGACCCATTTGATCGATGCCAAATACATTTGTTCAAGTTCAGCATAGCTAGTAGATTCATTTCCAATGGAAGGCGTACCAAATGACACCGGCAGCATCTCTAGCTGTGGCCAACGAAAAACGATATGAGGGGTAAATGTCGGTCACTCACCCACTCCTCCAATGACATGACATCCTCCCAGCAGCTAGCTAGCGTTGGCTCTGTGTTTTTAGCTTGCTAAATAAGTAGCTAGTTACATAATTAGATACGCTAGCCCAGGGTTGTCAAATTCCATCAGTGCATATAGAGGGGGAAAAAACGAATTCGCGGACCAGACATATCCTATTTGTTTTTTTACGTGCAACTGCGACCCAAACGGCCCATTGTTTTATTAGGATAAATATGGCCCTTTATAATGTCCACTTATGTACATAATGTTGTCGCATTTTAACATATTAAAACCAGAGATAAATAATGTTTGTCCAGCCTTTGCTGCTATGCTTGCAGAGGTGTGCATAACATGCTGCAACCATAATCAAAAAGTATTTAACTCCAAATAACAACAACTTTATGGGTTGTTGTAACATTTAAACTTAAAACATGTTTTACATTTTTTTGCACTACATGGATCACCTATGCAGTTGAATGCAGCATTGCTCAATGGTGCACTCAAAATACTGTATATTGTAGTTGAGTAGCCAACCTAGGTTACTGCTCAAATGTTGCTGTAATAAGCCTACATGTTTCTATTTTGCATTGTGTTTTGTTGCAGGTTTTGTTTTTTGGTTATTCATTGTCAAGCTTTAAAAACCGAAGCCAGACTGCAACATTTTAGTAGTTTGGTAGGACAATGGCATGTGTCTATACACTTTCCCTTGGCTGCGCATCAGGCTGTAATTGAATAAAGTAAATGACTCAACTCTTGACTCATTTAGACTCGCTTGTGTGTGTCCTATTAGGCCCGCGGGCCTTGTTTGACACATGTACGCTAGCCTATTAGCCACGTTATGACTGACTTGTGATCATTGCCCTTGCTAGTTTGATTGTATTGACATTCCCAGCCTTAGTTGTAGTCGTCCGTTTTTGTTCAAAATATTGAGTCATTGAAACTGAAACGGTGCATCCGGAATGGGTGGCGGCAGCAAACTATATACCAGGCCAGCTGTGATTTACAACCTGATAACAATATTTTTTGGACTACCAAGAAATGTATTGGTGAATTATATTAATTATGCATTGAACTGCATCCATATATTCTGTCAACAATATCTTACTGTAGGTCATGGATTTTTGAGTCAAATATAACCTATTTTTAAAACGTTTTATTAAGTTGGTTTTGAAGCATACACTGGGAATTTGATCTTTTTGACTGATATTATGATTGTCTGTTTGTTTCATATCTACAAAGTAGTTAAAACGCTGCCAGTTCCACTTTAACACTGACATAAATATTTCAACCAAAATAACTTCCTAACTTATAAACAAGATGAAGACTCATGTTGGATATTATGTAGCAATTTATTCAAGTAGCTTTAGTTCTGTACACAGACAGGACATTCTGCACTTTAAGGCTGATCTAGCAGAAGGAAGCAGAGATGTTGCATTGGTGAAGAGTTTTATGTACTGTAAAGACTGATGGCAACATAATCAAATTGCATTATTGTTCAAATGAAAATAATTGCTTCTGTGTTGCTCTTTGGGATTTGATAATAGAAAGTGTTTCATGTAAAAATGGTAGATAGGCTCGAGGACTAATATCCCTTTCAGAATGGACAATGAAGTGGCATTATTTTCTATGGAGATTGGGATATCACAGTTAAAAAATTATGACCCATGCTAAAAATATCCCTTTAAAAAACCCAAGACATAACATGTACGGAAACATTTGGCTAAAGGAGAGGTAGTGGATAATCAAATGTACAAATGTGAACCGAGCAGAAGCAACTTTGGATTAAACTATGGAACTGAACCCTACGGGGTTGGTTTCCCAGACACCGATTAAAGCATAGTTCTGGACTAAAAAGAACCTTTTCCAGAATTTCCATTATACATTGAATATGCTTTTAAGTCTAGGACTAGGCTTAATCTGTGTCCAGGAAACTGTCCCTATAAGCTCTGGATATGAGCGAACTAAAGCCTTAGAGTGCCTCCACTTTAATGATGTTGAGCTGGGTTTCCTGTGGGGAGACTGTGATGTCTGAGTCCAGGTCAACAGAGGCCTGGGTGGGGGCCATGCAGTCCTGGAGAGCCCCCTCTGTGCTGGTGCTGGGATAGTCTGTAATGTCTGTTCCTCTATAGGACTGCGTGTGCGACTGCGTGTATGTGGTGGCGTAAGACTGTGTGCATGAGGGCATGTGTGTTTGAGTGTGTGACTGCTGTGTGTAGGATGACGTGTAAGGCTGTGTGTGTGTCGGGGTGTGAGTGAGCGGGAGGCTATCGGTGGTACTGCTGCTGCACGTCTGGAAGCCGTTGGGGCTGAGTCCGGACAGTTTGAAGGCCTCTATGGTCTCCAGACTGGAGCTGTCCATCCCGTTGTAGCTGGGCTGGGCCTGGCTGCACTGGGCATACCCTCCTTGGCTGAAGGGGAACGTGTCCTGGCTGTAGGAGGCAGAGGCAGAGCCTGAGGCAGGTAAGACCGGGGGTGGGGGAGTTTTGGGATGCTGTCGTTGCTGCTGGAGGCTGGTACAGGGTGCCTCCAGTCTGGAGGCCAGGGTCTGCAGGGTGCTGAGAATCTGCCTCTGGACATGGGTCTGCTGGACCTGCTCCCTCTCCAGCCGGTACTGCTGCTCCACCAGCATGCGCACCGCCAGGCCCAGACTGTGGATCTCAGAGCCCAGGGTTTGGACCTGCTCCTGGAGACCCCCACCTCCACCACCCCCTCCCCCGCATCTCCCTCCAGCCTCCTGGTGAGCTGCCTGCTGAGGGCTGGGGTTCCTGTCTCTCCTGAGAAGGCCCTGGTTCATGCCCTGGCTCCCAGGGCTTTGGAGGCGGATGACAGGGCTACTACCCTGGGAGGTGGGTGGTGGTGGGGGGTTGGGGAGCCGGATGCCCACACGGGGAGGAGCAGGGTGCGGGGAGCGGACGGAAACGCCACCGACCCTCTGCTGGAACATCTGTCTGGGATCACTGGCTCCTGGCTGGCCGTCCAAATTCCTCTGCAGAGTATAAGTCAATTGTAACATGGATCAGTTGTAACAGGCTAAATATATCAAATTAAAACCTACTTAGAAAGCTGTTCAATGTGCCAATGATTGGTTAGTCTTTACATGACTATGAAGTTGAATAAATAAATAAAAATGGAATCCATCAATCTTTGGTTTTATTGACAAAACATTGTTTTGAGGCCATTTTTTAAAATATATTTTTGCCGCCTCTATTTTGATTGACCTTAGGAACATTCTCCATGTATCGACACATCAATTATTTTTATCAGTAAGAGAAGGCCTTTTGATTAGTCTAGTTGATGACAATAATTATTGTTGTATTTTCTCATAAGACTCCTATGATTGGGGTTAGTTGTTGTAACTCATTGGTACAACTTACCCCTTTACCTAAAATGATGTAGCATTTAGACACATTCACATATTTATATCAAATTTCACTTCTTTACATCAACTTTACATCATCCACGACGGCCCTCAAAGAACTTCACTGGAGTTTTTGCAAACTGGAAACCACATATCCTGAGGCTGCATTTATTGTAGCCGGGGATTTTTACAAAGCAAATTTGAGGACTAGGCTGCCGAAGTTCTATCAAATCAAATAAAATAAAATTTTATTGGTCACATGCGCCGAATACAACAGGTGCAGACATTACAGTGAAATGCTTACTTACAGCCCTTAACCAACAGTGCATTTATTTTAAACAAAAAAAGTAAGAATAAAACAACAACAAAAAAAGTGTTGAGAAAAAAAGAGCAGAAGTAAAATAAAGTGACAGTAGGGAGGCTATATATACAGGGGGGTACATATCAACATATCGACTGTTGTACTCGCGCTGCTAAAATCCTCGACCATTGCTATTCGAACTTCCGGGATGGTTATAAGGCCCTCCCCCGCCCTCCTTTTGGCAAATCTGACCACAACTCCATTTTGCTCCTCCCTTCCTATAGGCAGAAACTCAAACAGGAAGTACCCGTGCTAAGGACTATTCAATGCTGGTCTGACCAATCGGAATCCACACTTCAAGATTGTTTTGATCATGCGGACTGGGATATTTTCCGGGTACCTTGTGAAAATAATTTTGACGAATACACTGAAACGGTGACTGAGTTTATCAGGAAGTGTATAGGTGATGTTGTGCCAACTGTGACTATTAAAACCTACCCTAACCAGAAACCGTGGATAGATGGCAGCATTCGCACAAAACTGAAAGCGCGAACCACCGCATTTAACCATGGCAAGGTGACTGGGAATATGGCAGAATACAAACAGTGTAGCTACTCACTCCGCAAGGCAATTAAACTGGCAAAACATCAGTATAGAGACAAAGTGGAGTCGCAATTCAACGGCTCAGACACGAGACGTATGTGGCAGGGTCTACAGACAATCACGGACTGCAAAAGGAAAACCAGCCACGTCGCTGACACCGACGTCTCGCTTCCAGACAAGCTAAACACCTTCTTCGCCCGCTTTGAGGATAACACAGTGCCACCGACGAGGCCCATGAGCAAGGACTTTGGTCTCTCCTTCACAGTGCCCGACGTGAGTAAGACATTTAAGCATGTTAACCCCCACAAGGCTGCCGGCTCAGACGGCATCCCTAGCCGCGTCCTCAGAGCATGCGCAGACCATCTGGTTGGTGTGTTTACAGACATATTCAATCTCTCCCTTTCCCAGTCTGCTGTTCCCACATGCTTCAAGATGGCCACCATTGTTCCTGTACCCAAGAAAGCAAAGGTAACTGAACTAAATGACTATCGCCCTGTAGCACTCACCTCTGTCATCATGAAGTGCTTTGAGAGACTAGTCAAGGATCATATCACCTCTGCCTTACCTGTCACCCTAGACCCAAAAGATCCACAGACGATGCAATCGCCATCACACTGCACACTGCCCTATCCCAGGAGGAATACCTATGTAAGAATTAATTTACTATAGCTCAGCATTCAACACCAAAGTACCCTCCAAGCTCATCATTAAGCTCGAGCCCCTGGGTCTGAACCCCGCCCTGTGCAACTGGGTCCTGGACTTCCTGACGGGCCGCCCCCAGGTGTTGAAGGTAGGAAACAACATCTCCACTTCGCTGATCCTCAACACTGGGGCCCCACAAGGGTGCGTGCTCAGCCCCCTGTTCACCCATGACTGCGTGGCCAAGCACACCTCCAACTCAATCATCAAGTTTGCAGACGACATAACAGTAGTAGGCTTGATTACCAACAATGACGAGACCGCCTACAGGGAGGAGGTGAGGGCTCTGGGAGTGTGGTGCCAGGAAAATAACCTCTCACTCAACGTCAACAAAACAAAGGAGATGATCGTGGACCCCCCTATCCACATCAACGGGACCGCAGTGGAGAAGGTGGAAAGCTTCAAGTTCCTTGGTGTACACATCACTGACAAACTGAAATGGTCCACCCACACAGATAATGTGGTGAAGAAGGCGCAACAGAGCCTCTTCAACCTCAGGAGGCTGAAGAAATTTGGCTTGGCACCTAAAACCCTCACAAACTTTTACAGATGCACAATTGAGAGCATCCTGTCGGGCTGTATCACCGCCTGGTACGGCAACTGCACCGCCCGCAAACGCAGGGCTCTCCAGAGGGTGGTGCGGTCTGCCGAACGCATTATCGGGGGCAAACTACCTGCCCTCCAAGACACCTACAGCACCCAATGTCACAGGAAGGCCAAAAAGATCATCAACCATCCGAGCCACTGCCTGTTCACCTCGCTTTCATCCAGAAGGAGAGGTCAGTACAGGTGCATCAAAGCTGGGACAGAGAGAATGAAAAACAGCTTCTATCTCAAGGCCATCAGACTGTTAAATAGCCATCACTAGCACATTAGAGGCTGCTGCTGCCTATTGAAATCACTGGCCACTTTAAGAAATGGAACACTAGTCACTTTAATAATGTTTACATATCTTGCACTACTCATCTCATATGTATATACTGCATTCTATTCTATAATATTCTACTGTATCTTAGTCCATGCCGCTCTGTCATTGCTTGTCCATATATGTATATATTCTTAAATTCCATTCCTTACTAGATTTGTGGGTATATGTTGTGAAATTGTTAGATATTATTTGATTTGATTTGCAACTAAGATAATACCTTTGAAAAAAAATTAAAAGGCCCCCAAAAATATTTTTCAACGCTAATTCAGTTTCTGGGCCATATGACATACCTAAAAGATAACTTATTTTTTCGCCAATTTATTTTATTTTCATCCAAATATCAGTTTTAAATCATACCATTGTTGAATTACCCCTAATGTTTTACCATTAAAGACAGGGTTACAACTGTCCCTGCTATTGGGGTTATTGTAACATTAGGACTTTTTCAGACTTTGGGTCTAAGCCAGAATTGTAACTGTAGCCTACTTTTAGTTAGCAGATTATTATTATTATTATAAATGTAAGTTGTTCATGTGAAATTTTGAAATCTCTAAAACAAACAGTGTTAAATAAATACGTTTTTAAAACAACTCAAATGTGTTACTGTTGTCCCCGATCTTCCCTACTCATATCCTGTAACAAAACAGTTTAACTGTGGTACCTTTTCCAAGAAATGAACAGAATTCAAACAAAAAGGAACAAACACTCAGAGCATGCCACATGTTGGAGGAACTGCATTGCCTGAGGAAAACCGATCGAAACATAGCATGCTCCGAGTGTTTGTTCAACCTTTTGTTTGATTGCAATATGTACCACAGTTAAACTTTGGTAACGTTGTTCATTTCAATAGACAACTTAAAGAGAAATAATTGTGTATATTACGGTTTGAGTTTCCTTCGCCTTGTACTCACCGCTTGAGTAAGCCTCTGAGCGACTGGGTCATAGGACTGTGGTTGATCTGCTGGCACAGGTCTCTGGACATCAGAACCAGGAGCATTAGACTGTTCTCTTCTCAACAAAGCTGCTACCTGCTGGTAGGACTGATAAGAATAATCTCTTATCTGGGGGAAAAATGCATCCATTCAAAGCCTAGAAATTACATGATCATCACAGTAATAACACCTCTCATATGATCATTTATTTCATACCAGGATTGTGTTCAGAAAGTGGAAAACATTTTGAAACAGTGTACCGCGTGGGGGTACTATCTGAACATGTCCAACAAGAAATGCAATTTTTTTTACTGAAACATTTAAAAAGGATTGTAAATTATAGCCTGGTTACCAGTCTGTTTCTGGTACAATTCTACTCCTTGCCACTCCTTGTCATGCAAAACAAGAAAAAACTAACTAACACGGAGTACAAGGAGTGGAATGTTAGCAAAACAGGTTCTGGATTTTTATGTAAATTACACTGTTCTGAAAGATTGTACACAAGCATCTAGACTCCACCATACTACAGCCCTTTTATTTATCGTCTTCCCTTACGAGAAATCTTCCCCAGGCTTCAAACAGAATGAGAGAAGCCTGAGAGGTATACTACAAAGCAGGACTAATGACTTAGCCAGCTAACTTTCCTAAATATTTTGAAATAACATAATTTGTTTAGAAAGATAAGCTTGAAATGGGCATGGTCTAATTGACTCAACAACCAAAAACACATATCTACATTTAGATTTCTTAATGAATCAGAAAATCAGTAGTTATTTCTGGTTGTTTATCAAAGTTAGCTGGCTAACTCATTGATCATGCTTTGTAGTATAAGGGCTTCCGAGGCTATCCCCAGGCTAATTGTGCAGAGCGCATAAATGCCTAGGCTCGTTGATGAACTCAATGTGCTGTACTTTTGTCTGAGAGAATGTCGGGGGGCTGGAACAGACGCCTAATTATATTAATTTGTACACTGCAAAATGACAGTAAGCCCAAACCGATACTATATTTGACAATACCATAATAACTTCATACCTCAATTACATTGACACACTATCACATGTCTCTGTTTATTTGTTGGCATATTTGGGAGCAAATTTTATTAAATTAAAATCATTTTTTGCTGAATTACTTTTTGGTCTTAGTGAATCACACGACTATGAGACGTGCCTACCTTTGCTCTATGAGACAAAGCCTTATCCAGAAGCCTTTTGCGTGCTGCCAGTATGGGGTTAGTAGCTGGCGAGGGCGTGGCTCTCTTACGCATGTAGGCCCCTGTCACAGTCACAGCCGCTGCCGTCGCGGGTGGAAGACCCCTCTGTTGAGAGTTCTGAGCCAACGATGTGACACTGACAATCTGGATGTCCTTATCCTCATCATCCTCCTTCTTGTCCCCTTCCTCCTGTTTCTCTGTCCTGTTGCTTTGTCCTCTACTGGCGCCTTCGCCTCCTGTCCCAGACGGCCCCTGACCCCTGACCTCAGGAGGAGTGGAGCCAGGACCCTGCTTGGCGAACTCAGACGCCGCAACATAGCCTGCGTGGCGTGATGCCTCCCGCAGTAGATTCCTTATCTGCTGGTCGTTCCAGCCCTCCCGCCTTCCACCATCTCCTCTCTCTGCCCCAGCCCCAACCCCAGGTGTGGTCTGCGGGTCTGGGGCTGCAGCACTTCCACCACCCCTCTGGACCTTCTTCCTCTGGAACTCCTTGAGGTACAGGTAGATGGCCTGGGCAGACACCCGGATGTTCTCCAGCTCCAGCACCGCCTTGATCTTGCGGAAGCTCAGGCCCGCCTGCCGCAGCTCCACCACCTTGCGCTTGGCAGCATCATCCAGACGGCCCATGGTTGGTCACTCACTCCAGGCTGCTCCACTCCACAAGAGCCCTTGTCCAATCGGGACTTAGGCTACTTCTATCTGTTGAGAGACAGAGAATTCACTACTGACTGTAGTAAATAGGGCATTTGGAATTAGACTTTCAAACACATAAATATATTACGCTATTGCTGTTAAACTGATCAGAAATCACACAGATGGCACCATTTCTATCACAGAATGTTCTTCACCTGAAACCTCACAGAGATAGCGAACATTAAAAGCAATTTAACTTGTGAAGGACTCCAGGCAAAATTGACTGATTATTTTTGTCAATAGACATAAATTATTAGTTAGATTTAATAAGCTAAATAAACAGAATACGTAAGCCAATAGAACACGGCTGGCAGTGTATCTAGCCTCTGCCACAGACTTCCACCTGAGCTAAGCTTGGAAGCCGTAGCGTGGTCTATTTTTATTACTCGACCGGTACCAGCAGTCTAGCATCAACGTTCGGATGTTTGGGCACTGTGTACTGTCCACTGTCTAGCTAGTAAATATTTTAGCTAGATAGCATCAAACCTGTCCCACAATGTGGACACATAGCCTAACGGCCCTAACCTAATGTTGAAGAAAGGAAAGGATTTTATCTACATAGCTAACTAACTACCGTGAGCTGGTTCTAGCTAAGAATCTTTGATCGTGGTGCCAACTCACCTTCTTTACAATACTGCACGTTTCCAGTTCACTTGAAAATGTCTCATTTAGTGTGCAAGCTAAATCGCTAGAGGAAAACAAACATTTTTAACGAGTAACTATAAGCTAACCTTACTGGTATAACCAAAGGTCGAGAACCAGTGGTCGAGGGTTGATAGCAAGCTAAAGATTTTCATATGAATGTTGACAAAAGAGAAAAAGTGGAAAACGTCATTTAGGCGACTACGTCATTATTACGCGTCAGATTTAGCACGGATAAACGAGTGGTTGAGCCGGCTGCATCCGACTCGAACGAAATGTACGTATTCTGGGTTTATATAAGTATTTCTATGCCATTTTATGATCTTCTGAATGTTGACCATTTTGCCATTACAGTAGATGCATTTCAATGCTTGAGCTACATAAACAGAGCAGGTCACAACGTTCCTAACTAGCTATCGTTTCTGGCCTTGCTTGTTCTATGAAAGGAGGAAGGTAATGGCGGTCGCATAAATGCAACATATAAACAGTTAGCTAATGTTTGAAGATCAAGAACCGAATAATAATGCTGTTCGCTAGCTATTTTACTAACACTGTGTCTACACTTTCTTGCACACTGCACGAGCTAGTTTATGTCCATACTAGGTAGTTATCTTAGCTGCTTGGTTATCTAGATGGCCCTACATTCAGATTATTTAACTAACGCTAGCTAAATCACAATTGTATTTAACCAACGTTGGAGAACTAGCTAGGTAGTTTATTTGTGATGAGTGAATAACAGAATGTTTGTTATACTGCAACTGCCCATGGCGCATGTTTTCATGTAACGTATTAGCAAGTTAGCAGCATTTATCATGTATTTATTGGCTTTTTCATTGCATCTAACTAACTTAATTTACGTATTTTTTATCTTAGGGCACCGTCACCCACAAAGCGTAAGGAGGAGGAAAAGTCAAAGGACAGGGGAAAAGAGAAGACTGCCACTAAGGAAGGGGGGGACAAGGAGAGAGGCAGGGAGAAGGGCCACAAACGACGCAGTGCTTCCACTGGGAGCAGCAGCAGGTGAGATGCCCCCCTTGCTCTTTCAGACTCTGTATGGTCTTTATTAACCACCTCACAACAGTGCTTTAGGACACACTAGCTAGGGCTTTTCACACTGCTGAGACAAACCGCACTAAACTGAGCTGGCCTTGTTACACTGCCACCATAGTTGCTGGAACGCCCTATGTTCCCAAGGGGGCCAAGAGGTTAATTGGACAAGAATTTTGGATGGTACCTCCCTGTTTTGCCCAGTTTCTTTCCATTTCTTTCCTAATGAACACAACTCTTGTCACTGGCCTATTTGTGAATGTATATCTTACTATCCATGGGCTCGTTCCAGCTCCAGCAGCAGCTCCGGCTCCAGCTCTGGTTCCTCCAGCGGCTCCAGTTCCTCTGGCACCAGCCGCTCTGGGTCCTCCCGGTCCAGCTCCTCCAGCTCATCAAGTTCCTCCGGGTCGCCCGGCCCCGGCCGCCGCCGCCACGACAACCGCCGCCGCTCCCGCTCCGCGTGAGTGCTAGCTGATACATTGTGATTGTGCTCCTAAACAGTGTCTGCTCATCGGGACCTTACCAGGGTTCACATAGTATTTGAAATCGTCCAATTTTTTTATTTATCTAGGACAATGGAACCAGTGGCACACATTCAAAGTATTTGTTAATGTCAAATACTATTTGAACCCAGGTCTGGTTGAGAATGCCGTTTATCATGATCAAAATGGTTCAGTTGTGGGGGAAACTACACGTTTGTCGCCCTTTAAAACAGTGTTTTGTCACATGGTAAACTCTCATGGTTTTGTAAGGACTGTCCTTTGTGCTTCAGGTCCAAAACACAGAAGAAGGGAGACGACAAGGAGCGAAGGAGAAGGAGCCCGAGCCCCAAGCCCACCAAAGTTCACTTAGGAAGACTGACCAGAAATGTGACCAAGGTGAGGGGACTACACGACACGGTTCATCCTAGCTGTGTTTCTGGGCTTACTACAGTTGGTGTGCAAGTCTAATTAACCCCAAATTCAACAACTAGAATTTTTCTATGTTAATTGAATTATATTTTACACTTTACTTGAAGGTGGTATAATACACAAGGATATTCATAACCCCTTTATGAGTATTGCAGTCATTAATAACAACCTTCATAACACCTTTATGAGTATTGCAGTCATTAATAACAACCTTCATAACACCTTTATGAGTATTGCAGTCATTAATAACAACCTTCATAACACCTTTATGAGTGTTGCAGTCAGTCATTAATAACAACTTTCATAACACATTTATCATTCATAAGGAGGTTAAAAATAAATTATCAAATAGATCTTTATTTATTGTTCAATGGAAATGTGTGTTTTTACTGCCACAGTACCCAACCCTCTGACACACTATTGACATAACAGGCTGGGAGCAGCACAGTGTTAGCGGTTAGTAACAGTTGTGTATCCTCTCTCATGATCTCTCAATTTTGTAGGATGCTACTGGGTAAACAGTGCTTGGAATTACCAATATTATCATATTGAATGATTAACTTTTCTTTGAAGATATCCGGGAGAAGGCAGTTCTGAAGTAAACATATTACCTGGCCTAAAGCAAATTCTGAAGCACCAATCGTTTGTTGGCCTACAGCATGTTCTCTGACAAAATAAGACAATTACGTGTTTTTAGGGTCTTAGGTACTGTGGCTGTACAAATACATATTCATGTTGTACAATGGATAAATAAAGATCTCTATATCTATCTCTCTATGTATCTATCTATCACCAGTCAAAAGTTTGGACACACCTACTAATTTAAGGGTTTTTCTTTATTTTTACTATTTTCTACATTGTAGAATAATAGAAGACATTAAAACTATAAATAACACATATGGAATCATGTAATAACCAAAATAGATTTTAGATTCTTCAAAGTAGCCACCCTTTGCGTTGATGAGAGCTTTGCACACTTTTGGCATTCTCCCAACCAGCTTCATGAGGAATGCTTTTCCAACTGTCTTGAAGCAGTTCCCACACTTATTGGCTGCTTTTCCTTCACTCTGCGGTCCAACTTATCCCAAACCATCTCAATTGGGTTGAGGTCGAGTGATTGTGGAGGCCAGGTCATCTGATGCAGGACCATCGCTCTCCTTCTTGGTTAAATAGCCCTTAAACAGCCTGGAGGTGTGTTTTGGGTCATTGTCCTGTTGAAAAACAAATGATAAGCGCAAACCAGATGGGATGGCATATTGCTGCAGAATGCTGTGGTAGCCATGCTGGTTAAGTGTGCCTTGAATTCTAAATATATCACTGTCAGTGTCACCAGCAAAGCATAATCACACCACCTCCTCCATGCTTCACGGTGGGAACCACACATGCGGAGATTATCCGGTCACCTACTCTGCGTCTCACAAAGACACGGCGGTTGGAACCAAAAATCTCAAATATGGACTCATCAGACCAAAGGACACATTTCCACCAGTCTAATGTCCATTACTCGTGTTTCTTGGCCCAAGCAATCCCTTCTTATTGGTGTCCTTTAGTAGTGGTTTCTTTGCAGCAATTCGACCATGAAGGCCTGATTCACAGTCTCCTCTGAACAGTTGATGTTGAGATGTGTCTGTTACTTGAACTCTGTGAACCATTTATTTGGGCTGCAATTTCTGAGGCTGGTAACTCTGGGTCTTCCATTCCTGTGGCGGTCCTCATGAGAGCCAGTTTCATCATAGCGCTTGATGGTTTTTGCAACTGCACTTGAAGAAACTTTCAAAGTTCTTGAAATGTTCTGGATTGACTAACCTTCATGTCATAAAGTAATGATGGACTGTCATTTCTCTTTGCTTATTTGAGCTGTTCTTGACACAATATGGACTTGGTCTATTACCAAATAGGGCTATCTTCTGTATACCCCCCTACCTTGTCACAACACAACTTATTGGCTCAAATGCATTAAAAAGGAAATAAATTCCACAAATGTACTTTTAACAAGGCACACCTGTTATTGAAATGCATTCCAGGTGACTACCTCATGAAGCTGTTTGAGAGAATACCAAGAGTGTGCAAAGCTGTCATCAAGGCAAAGGGTGGCTACTTTGAAGAATCTCAAATATAAAATATATTTTGATTTGTTAAACTATTTTTTTGGTTACTACATGATTCCATATGTGTTATTTAATAGTTTTGATGTCTTCACTATTATTCTACAATGTAAAAAATAAAGACAAACCTTGGAATGAGTAGGTGTGTCCAAACTTTTGACTGGTACTGTGTATATATATTATTATTTTTTGGGGTTATTGAAAATATATTTCACAGCGGTTTAGATGGTACAATGATTCTCTGCACTATAGCCTACATTGCTTGTTCGTCACAGACTGAAATTAGTCGAACATTTTAGAATTTTTGCATCCATGTATAGCAGAGTGATTTCTACATATTGCGCTTTAAAGTAAATATGTACTTCTCTTTTAATGAATTGTAAGTGGAGACCAGGCCATCAGAGATCAACATGTTGAAGTCATTTTTGTCTTCTGTTGAACAGGACCACATCCAGGAGATCTTTGCCACCTATGGCAAGATCAAGATGATTGACATGCCAGTGGAGAGGCTCCACCCACACCTGTCCCGGGGCTACGCCTACGTGGAATACGAGACTCCAGAGGAGGCCCAGAAGGCCCTGAAACACATGGATGGCGGTATGAGGGCATGTTCATTAGGCCACACCGTAGTAGGACGTTTTGCAACGGGGAATGAAAACGAGCGATTCTTATTGGACCAGTTCAGATAGTTTCCGTCGTTTTGTGCCTACTGAACACGACCTTGTAGACTGTAACAATAACAGACCTGGTACATACTTTTTGTTGCGTGTGAGCTACAAGTAATACACTCTCATTGAAACCTGGCTGTTACACTGGTTGCACGTGACTGAAGATTAGCTGTGAGAGGCTTTTTCATTTTCTCCCAGTCGATGTGTGACTCACGAAGGGTAAACGCTTAAAGTGGCTTGTGCTTGTGCTTCCAGTGGAGCAGCTAAAAACCTACAATGATGGGGTTATTTCGTTACGCCAACGCTACGTCGCCAATGTATCATCTCTGGAAGACAATTCAGAGCCTTTATGTTGGACTATTGGCTTGGAGTTAAACCCCTTGTCCTGCTTTGTGTCAGTCTGAAATCTCTGAATGTCCTGGAGTTTAGATACGTGGACATTTTAACAGAGATGCTTCTAGTATGACGTTGAGGTTTGTGCGTGTTTCTGTCTTTCCTCTGTTCCCAGGTCAGATTGATGGTCAGGAGATCACCACCTCCGCCATTCTGGCTCCAAGGATACGCCCTCCCCCTCGCAGACAGTCACCCCCACGCAGAATGCCCCCACCTCCCCCCATGTGGCGCCGCACCCCACCTCGCATGAGGAGAAGGTTAGTGTTGGTCCTGGTCTGATAGCCCTGGTCTGATAGTCTTAGCCCCTGTCTGATAGCCCTGGTCTGATAGTCTTAGCCCTGGTCTGATAGCCCTGGTCTGATAGTCTTAGTCCCATGTTATGGTGAGCTGGAAGTCCTGGATTTATTGTACCGTATTTTCCGCACTATAAGGCACACCGGAGTATAAGCCGCAGCAGCTAAATTGAATGATATTGAATGATGTGTACATATATAAGCCGCACTGGACTATAAGCCGCAGGTGTTTTAATGTTTAATTACCATATGTAAGGGTTCGTGCACAGAGGGGATTGTCGGGAAAGAGATGGCTGCTTGAGGAAGCTCCCATTTATTAACATTTCAACAAACAAGTTGCATATTTGCATAACGTATTCAAGTGTTACCATTTAGTGCAATAGTAGCTACAGAACATATACTGTGCTGTGTAAACTGTACTGTATCACATAGCGTTTCAGACACACAAACTTTTCAACTTTCAAACTTAAACGGTGCGCTCCCAGCGCACATACCGGCAGTGATCTACAGCAGTGGTTTTCAACCAGTGGTCCTTGAGGGAGTGCTAGGGGTTCCCCAGCAAAATTAGTTAATAGCGTCACAATCATTTAACCACTTAACTTTGGTTATTTTTGAAAAACCTTGAAAAAGTGTGCGCATCTTTGAATATTTATCTACATTATAGCCTACAGTAGTACCATAACAAAAAACAAAGCTTACAGCGCTTGACGAGGCAATATCTGCTTAAAATATACGGTAATCAGCCTACCAGAAAAGTCATTAATCCTCGTCTTCATCTTTTAGGCTAAGGTGCAGTACACGGCTGTAACCAGAAAAGTCAAGTCATTAATCCTCATCTCCGTCTTCTTCCTGCGTACTAAAACCACCAAAGTCCTCATCTTCAGTGTCGGAAACGAACAGGCTCAGGGTGGCTTCGTCAGCCACTCTCCGCTCTCCTTCGTTGTCACTCTCAAAACCAACGAACTCCTCTTCGTCACTGTCGGAATCGAACAGCCTCTGAAGGGCCTCAGCTGTGGCGGCGTCCTCCTCTTCATCACGCAGCAGTCCAGCCTTTCGGAACCCGTTAATGATCGTGGATGTTTTGACAGCCAGATTGACTGCCTTTAACTTAAAAGCTGCATCACATGCATTTCTACGTTTGTTTTCCATAATGAGGGTTTGTGCATGAAAACTTCCTTTGCACAAACTGTCTCGCTCTCGTAATGTCTGTCTGTCTTGCTCTCGTTCTGTCTCTCGTACCACTCTCGGTTCCACTTTTACTTTTGCGCGCTACCTGTCTCACTCTTTTCCGGCCTCCAGCTTTTCCTGCTGGAGCCCGCCGCTTAAAGGTGGGGGGCGCGGACCGGTCATAGAGCCCATAGAGTTAAAGTTGGTGGACTGTAACCTGTAAAATCCATAGATTTAGGAGGTCTTCTAGTGGCCGTTAGCTGTAAAAATCCATAGATTAGCCGCACCGTTATATAAGCCGCAGGGTCGAAAAATTGGAAAAAAGGCGCGGCTTATAGTCCGAAAATTACGGTACAATACTGGGGCTCAGTAACAAACTGTTCAGTTTATGAATAATTGGTTCAATCAGCAATTTCAACAGTAATTTAAATCCTCCAATCTGACCTACTGTCCTGAGAACATTATTGTAGTATTTCATTCTCTACTCCTAGTGCCACTCTAGCTTTTTGTGGTTTAATATGTTGACCTGTTGATGGTTTCTTCACATGACACAATATAAAGGTACTTTACTGACAAACAAGTGATGCTTTGTTTACCTCCAGGTCTCGGTCACCAAGGAGACGGTCCCCCGTGCGCCGACGCTCCAGGTCTCCAGGGCGCAGACGTCATCGTTCCCGCTCCAGCTCCAACTCCTCCCGGTAGAGGAACAACGCTACCCCACAACCCCCCAGGGTCTTCTGTCTTGTGGCTGAATCAACACCCGAGGGTGAATGTATTTTCCATGATTTTTTGCGTCCTGTCCCCTCGCCTCTTCCTGAAAACGCATTGGAGGACAAAATCGGAATGTTCCTTCTCCTCCAATGTGCTTTGAGGAAGCGAGATGAGAGGAATCAAGGAAATACAATTGAGCTTGTCCCTCAGAAGAATTTGTCTGAAGTGAACCGTCAAATCTTATTACGTTTTTCCAGTTTTCATTTTAAGGTTCCCACACAGTGGTTCAGATTACTTGTTGAGCGTCATATCCTATTTTGTCCATTCAGAGTTCAGGCTTTGTTTTAGTACTAATGATTTGCTTAAGATGTGTAGCCTGTCTTTTTATCACCGTGTACTGATTTTGTACATGCTTTGAAAATAAAAAGGAAGAAACTTCAACCTCAAACTGTTTGTCGATATCAGTGGATTCTTTGTCTATATGCCAGCATAAGTTTATTGACTAGCTAGACACACATTTCTATATTTCGCCATATGTAGGAGTGTCAGTTAGTTAATAGGTGAACGGAGGAGCTCCTCTCCTTGATTGACTCCTCCGGAGGAGGAAGCTCAGGTGTATCCTTTCGCGGAAGAGTTTTGAAATCCGTGCACCCCCTTTTGAAACAGCTGTAGTTTTTTCGGAGGAGAAACGCATGCACACATTTAAAAACCATACGCTACTTGTCCTTTTATGGATAACATTTCTAGCACAACTAGCTGCATTTCTTTTGACCACTTTACACATATTTTGTGATTCCACCTCTGTAAACGTCATTTCTCTGATGACGCTCTAGTGGAGAAGCAGTCTCATTTCATACAAGCGCACTTGTTTCTACATTTCCTCACCTCCGCTCCTCAATTGCCTTTTTCAAAAGGAGGTGAGTAGAGGACGTGAGGAAGGGAGAATATCTCATTGAGATTCTCCCATGATTAGTGTAGTAAGGTTAAAACTTCTCCAGCAGGGGGCACTATCTTATACAACTGGTTTATTTTAGCACACCTGGGCGTTCAGTTGAGCGCAGAACGGTTTGCACCATTCTTCAACAGTCTCTTACTGATATGTTTGCTCTTCTTCAGTGGGTGTGATGGGATGTGACCTGATCGATATGGGTGTGACCATTTGAATCTCAAAATGTATGCAGCACACCATACTAATTCGGCCTCTGGGCTATATAATCACAACATTCTTTAACCGGTCATTTAGAACCTTCCGTTTCTGTTGAAATAAGTTAGTTATTGTGATTGGTGGGGGAAAGCCATTTATTCAACAGATGTGTCTGATTAGTGTAGTTCACTTTGATTTATATGACAAAGGTTGGTATTGTAGTTATTCACCCTGAGGGTATTTATTACAAAGCGGGATAGAGGACTTAGCAGCTAACTTTGGTCAATTCTGAATTTAACTTGGCTCACCTTTTAGCCAGGTACATTTCTATGGCAACGAATCCTTCAGCTCTAACCTGCTCCAGGGGCAGGCTAACTCCACTTTAGCTAGTGTTGTAGTATACCCCTCGGGTCTCCACCTGGAAATCGAAGTTCTAGACCATAGATGGGGGTACAATGGTTAATCGTGACTTACCTACCAGACTTCAGAATTATTCAAGGTGATTGTCCCGCACTAAAATTAGGTCACGGGTTATATCAGAATGTTGAGGGGGTTTGAACATTGGCGTTCCCATAATTGGTTGCTTCACCAGGATCATTATCAACTTTGATCCCAGGAGGTTGGTGGCACCTTAATTGGGGAGGACGGCCTTGTGGTAATGGCTGGAGCGGAATGAGTGGAATGGTATCAAATGCATCAAACACATGTGTGTGGTCCTCTGTAGCTCAGCTGGTAGAGCACGGCGCATGTAACGCCAAGGTAGTGGGTTCGATCCCCGGGACCACCCATACACAAAAATGTATGCACGCATGACTGTAAGTCGCTTTGGATAAAAGCGTCTGCTAAATGGCATATTATTTTTTATTTTTTATTTTACATGGTTTCCATATGTTTGATGCCATTCCATTAGCACCATTCCAGCCATTATTATGAGCTGTCCTCTCTTCAGCAGCCTCCTGTGACTTGAATGATCATCAATAGTTCACTGTCTGTCTGTTTGTGAAGCCCAGCTTAAGATGATGGCGAAGGAGCTCATGCACTTCTCTTTTATTTGTGTGATGACAACACCTCACAGTCCACACAGTGGGCTACACTGGAGTGTCAGATGACCTCGAGGTCTCTCCCTCCTCTCATGCTCTGCAACAACATAAAACAGTCTGAAAGATATACAGTGAGCGAAAAAAGTTTTTGATCCCCTGCTGATTTTGTACGTTTGCCCACTGACAAAGACATGATCAGTGTATCATTTTAATGGTAGGTTTATTTGAACAGTGTGAGACAGAATAACAACAGAAAAATCCAGAAAAACGCATGTCAAAAATGTTATAAATTGATTTGCATTTTAATGAGGGAAATAAGTATTTGACCCCTCTGCAAAACATGACTTAGTACTTGGTGGCAAAACCCTTGTTGGCAATCACAGAGGTCAGATGTTTCTTGTAGTTGGCCACCAGGTTTGCACACATCTCAGGAGGGATTTTGTCCCAGTCCTCTTTGCAGATCTTCTCCAAGTCATTAAGGTTTCGAGGCTGATTTTTGGCAACTCGAACCTTCAGCTCCCTCCACAGATTTTCTATGGGATTAAGGTCTGGAGACTGGCTAGGCCACTCCAGGACCTTAATGTGCTTCTTCTTGAGCCACTCCGTTGTTGCCTTGACCGTGTGTTTTGGGTCATTGTCATGCTGGAATACCCATCCACGACCCATTTTCAATGCCCTGGCTGAGGGAAGGAGGTTCTCACCCAAGATTTGACGGTACATGGCCCCGTCCATCGTCCCTTTGATGCGGTGAAGTTGTCCTGTCCCCTTAGCAGAAAAACACCCCCAAAGCATAATGTTTCCACCTCCATGTTTGACGGTGGAGATGGTGTTCTTGGGGTCATAGGCAGCATTCCTCCTCCTCCAAACACAGCGAGTTGAGTTGATGCCAAAGAGCTCGATTTTGGTCTCATCTGACCACAACACTTTCACCCAGTTCTCCTCTGAATCATTCAGATGTTCATTGGCAAACTTCAGACGGCCTGTATATGTGCTCCTAATCTCAGCTCGTTACCTGTATAAAAGACACCTGGGAGCCAGAAAACTTTCTGATTGAGAGGGGGTCAAATACTTATTTCCCTCATTAAAATGCAAATCAATTTAGAACATTTTTGACATGTGTTTTTCTTGATTTTTTTGTTGTTATTCTGTCTCTCACTGTTCAAATAAACCTACCATTAAAATGATACACTGATCATTTCTTTGTCAGTGGGCAAACGTACAAAATCAGCAGGGGATCAAATACTTTTTTCCCTCACTGTAAAATATTAATTCACCGCAATACCTACTAGATGTCCTCATGGCACTGCAGAACTCACCACTATTGATACTAATGTATGCCAACTGAACTATTCATGATAAACAAATAATTTAACGAATGTTGGGGGACTTAATCTATTTTACAGTATTCATTTTTCCTATGCTCTGGGAGAAAGATAACCGGTTAAGTTGCAAACACATCTATCTGCTACCTACTCTGACATTAACACATCTAAATGTATGGGTGCAAATAGCATTGAAAAATATAACAATGATCAAGTTTTAGTAATCAACATACAGTGGGGAAAAAAGTATTTAGTCAGCCACCAATTGTGCAAGTTCTCCCACTTAAAAAGATGAGAGAGGCCTGTAATTTACATCATAGGTACACGTCAACTATGACAGACAAAATGAGAAAAGACAATCCAGAAAATCACATTGTAGGATTTTTTAATGAATTTATTTGCAAATTATGGTGGAAAATAAGTATTTGGTCAATAACAAAAGTTTCTCAATACTTTGTTATATACCCTTTGTTGGCAATGACACAGGTCAAACGTTTTCTGTAAGTCTTCACAAGGTTTTCACACACTGTTGCTGGTATTTTGGCCCATTCCTCCATGCAGATCTCCTCTAGAGCAGTGATGTTTTGGGGCTGTCGCTGGGCAACACGGACTTTCAGCTCCCTCCAAAGATTTTCTATGGGGTTGAGATCTGGAGACTGGCTAGGCCACTCCAGGACCTTGAAATGCTTCTTACGAAGCCACTCCTTCGTTGCCCGGGCGGTGTGTTTGGGTCATTGTCATGCTGGAATACCCATCCACGACCCATTTTCAATGCCCTGGCTGAGGGAAGGAGGTTCTCACCCAAGATTTGACGGTACATGGCCCCGTCCATTGTCCCTTTGATGCGGTGAAGTTGTCCTGTCCCCTTAGCAGAAAAACACCCCCAAAGCATAATGTTTCCACCTCCATGTTTGACGGTGGAGATGGTGTTCTTGGGGTCATAGGCAGCATTCCTCCTCCTCCAAACACAGCGAGTTGAGTTGATGCCAAAGAGCTCGATTTTGGTCTCATCTGACCACAACACTTTCACCCAGTTCTCCTCTGAATCATTCAGATGTTCATTGGCAAACTTCAGACGGCCTGTATATGTGCTCCTAATCTCAGCTCGTTACCTGTATAAAAGACACCTGGGAGCCAGAAAACTTTCTGATTGAGAGGGGGTCAAATACTTATTTCCCTCATTAAAATGCAAATCAATTTAGAACATTTTTGACATGTGTTTTTCTTGATTTTTTTGTTGTTATTCTGTCTCTCACTGTTCAAATAAACCTACCATTAAAATGATACACTGATCATTTCTTTGTCAGTGGGCAAATGTACAAAATCAGCAGGGGATAAAAATTTTTTTCCCCTCACTGTAAAATATTAATTCACCGCAATACCTACTAGATGTCCTCATGGCACTGCAGAACTCACCACTACTGATACTAATGTATGCCAACTGAACTATTCATGATAAACAAATAATTTAACGAATGTTGGGGGACTTAATCTATTTTACAGTATTCATTTTTCCTATGCTCTGGGAGAAAGATAACCGGTTAAGTTGCAAACACATCTATCTGCTACCTACTCTGACATTAACACATCTAAATGTATGGGTGCAAATAGCATTGAAAAATATAACAATGATCAAGTTTTAGTAATCAACATACAGTGGGGAAAAAAGTATTTAGTCAGCCACCAATTGTGCAAGTTCTCCCACTTAAAAAGATGAGAGAGGCCTGTAATTTACATCATAGGTACACGTCAACTATGACAGACAAAATGAGAAAAGACAATCCAGAAAAT
Source organism: Coregonus clupeaformis (assembly GCF_020615455.1). NCBI lineage: Eukaryota > Metazoa > Chordata > Actinopteri > Salmoniformes > Salmonidae > Coregonus > Coregonus clupeaformis. The sequence continues at coordinate 21,201,693 of NC_059226.1, read as the reverse complement.
CACATTGTAGGATTTTTAATGAATTTATTTGAAAATTATGGTGGAAAATAAGTATTTGGTCAATAACAAAAGTTTCTCAATACTTTGTTATATACCCTTTGTTGGCAATGACACAGGTCAAACGTTTTCTGTAAGTCTTCACAAGGTTTTCACACACTGTTGCTGGTATTTTGGCCCATTCCTCCATGCAGATCTCCTCTAGAGCAGTGATGTTTTGGGGCTGTCGCTGGGCAACACGGACTTTCAACTCCCTCCAAAGATTTTCTATGGGGTTGAGATCTGGAGACTGGCTAGGCCACTCCAGGACCTTGAAATGGTTCTTACGAAGCCACTCCTTCGTTACCTGGGTGGTGTGTTTGGGATCATTGTCATGCTGAAAGACCCAGCCACGTTTCATCTTCAATGCCCTTGCTGATGGAAGGATGTTTTCACTCAAAATCTCACGATACATGGCCCCATTCATTCTTTCCTTTACACGGATCAGTCGTCCTGGTCCCTTTGCAGAAAAACAGCCCCAAAGCATGATGTTTCCACCCCCATGCTTCACAGTAGGTATGGTGTTCTTTGGATGCAACTCAGCATTCGTTGTCCTCCAAACACGACGAGTTGAGTTTTTACCAAAAAGTTCTATTTTGGTTTCATCTGACCATATTACATTCTCCCAATCCTCTTCTGGATCATCCAAATGCACTCTAGCAAACTTCAGACGGGCCTGGACATGTACTGGCTTAAGCAGGGGGACACGTCTGGCACTGCAGGATTTGAGTCCCTGGCGGCGTAGTGTGTTACTGATGGTAGGCGTTGTTACTTTGGTCCCAGCTCTCTGCAGGTCATTCACTAGGTCCCCCCGTGTGATTCTGGGATTTTTGCTCACCGTTCTTGTGATCATTTTGACCCCACGGGGTGAGATCTTGATCCCCAGATCGAGGGAGATTATCAGTGGTCTTGTATGTCTTCCATTTCCTAATAATTGCTCCCACAGTTGATTTCTTCAAACCAAGCTGCTTACCTATTGCAGATTCAGTCTTCCCAGCCTGGTGCAGGTCTACAATTTTGTTTCTGGTGTCCTTTGACAGCTCTTTGGTCTTGGCCATAGTGGAGTTTGGAGTGTGACTGTTTGAGGTTGTGGACAGGTGTCTTTTATACTGATAACAAGTTCAAACAGGTGCCATTAATACAGGTAACGAGTGGAGGACAGAGGAGCCTCTTAAAGAAGAAGTTACAGGTCTGTGAGAGCCAGAAATCTTGCTTGTTTGTAGGTGACCAAATACTTATTTTCCACCATAATTTGCAAATAAATTCATAAAAAATCCTACAATGTGATTTTCTGGATTTTTTTTCTCTCAATTTGTCTGTCATAGTTGACGTGTACCTATGATGAAAATTACAGGCCTCTCTCATCTTTTTAAGTGGGAGAACTTGCACAATTGGTGGCTGACTAAATACTTTTTTTCCCCACTGTATATTATTGTACTGTATTGATTTCAATTAAATTGATGTCCTGGTTTTCTCTAGTATACTGTAAATGGATGGAAAAACCTGTTTTCCAAATCCACAATGACTATTTTCCTACAGTACATTGATATGATGAGGCATTTTATTTTACCTTTATTTAACTAGGCAGGTCAGTTAAGAACAAATTCTTATTTACAATGACGGCCTACACCGGCCAAACCCGGACGACGCTGGGCCAATTGTGCCCCGCTCTATGGGACTCCCAATCAAAGTCAAGGATCGGTAGGATAGTCAGTTTTACGAGGGCATGTTTAGCAGCATGAGTGAAGGAGGCTTTGTTGCGAAATAGGAAGCCGATTCTAGATTGAACTTTGGATTGGAGATGCTTAATGTGAGTCTGGAAGGAGAGTTTACGGTCTAACCAGACACCTAGGTCCACATATTCTAAGTCAGACCCGCCGAGAGTAGTGATTCTAGTCGGGCAGGCGGGTGCAAGCAGCGTTCGATTGAAGAGCATGCATTTAGTTTTACTAGAGTTTAAGAGCAGTTGGAGGCCACGGAAGGAGTGTTGTATGGCATTGAAGCTCGTTTGGAGGTTTGTTAACACAGTGTCCAATGAAGGGCCAGATGTATACAAAATGGTGTCGTCTGCGTAGAGGTGGATCTGAGTGTCACCAGCAGCAAGAGCGACATCATTGATATACACAGAGAATAGTCAGCCCGAGAATTGAACCCTGTGGCACCCCCATAGAGACTGCCAGAGGTCCAGACAACAGGCCCTCCGATTTGACACATTGAACTCTATCTGATAAGTAGTTGGTGAACCAGGCGAGGCAGTCATTTGAGAAACCAAGGCTATTTAGTCTGCCAATAAGAATGTGGTGATTGACAGAGTCAAAAGCCTTGGCCAGGTCATTGAAGACGGCTGCGCAGTACTGTCTTTTATCGATTGCAGTTATTATATCGTTTAGGACCTTGAGCGTGGCTGAGGTGCACCCATGACCAGCTCGTAAACCAGATTGCATAGCGGAGAAGGTACGGTGGGATTCGAAATGGTCGGTGATCTGTTTGTTAACTTGGCTTTCAAATACTTTCGAAAGGCAGGGCAGGATGGATATAGGTCTGTAACAGTTTGGATCTCGATTGTCACCCCCTTTGAAGATGGGGATGACCGCGGCAGCTTTCCAATCTCTGGGGATCTCAGATGATACGAAAGAGAGGTTGAACAAGCTAGTAATAGGGGTTGCGACAATTTCGGCTGCTAATTTTAGAAAGAAAGGGTCCAGATTGTCTAGCCCAGCTGATTTGTAGGGGTCCAGATTTTGCAGCTCTTTCAGAACAACAGCTATCTGAATTTGGGTGAAGGAGAAGCGCGGGGGGCATGGGCAAGTTGCAGCGGAGGGTGCAGAGCTGGTGGCCGGGGTAGGGGTAGCCAGGTGGAAAGCATGGCCAGCCGTAGCAAAATGCTTGTTGAAATATTCTATTATCGTAGATTTATTGGTAGTGTTTCCTAGCCTCAGTGCAGTGGGCAGCTGGGAGGAGGTACTCTTATTCTCCATGGACTTTACAGTGTCCCAAAACTTTTTGGAGTTAGTGCTACAGGATGCAAATTTCTGTTTGAAAAAGTTAGCCTAACTGATTGTGTATATTGGTTCCTGACTTCCCTGAAAAGTTGCATATCGCGGGGGCTGTTCGATGCTAATGCAGTACGCCACAGGATGTTTTTGTGCTGGTCAAGGGCAGTCAAGTCTGGGGTGAACCAGGGGCTATATCTGTTCTTAGTTCTGCATTTTTTGAATGGAGCATGCTTATTTAAGATGGAGAGGAAAGCACTTTTAAAGAACAACCAGGCATCCTCTACTGACGGAATTAGGTCAATATCCATCCAGGATACCCGGGCCAGGTCAATTAGAAAGGCCTGCTCGCTGAAGTGTTTTAGGGAGCGTTTGACAGTGATGAGGGGTGGTCGTTTGACCGCGGACCCATTACGGACGCAGGCAATGAGGCAGTGATCGCTGAGATCCTGGTTGAAGACAGCGGAGGTGTATTTAGAGGGTAAATTAGTCAGGATGATATCTATGAGGGTGCCCATGTTAACGGATTTAGGGTTGTACCTGGTACGTTCCTTGATAATTTGTGTGAGATTGAGGGCATCTAGTTTAGATTGTAGGACGGCCGGGGTGTTAAGCATATCCCAGTTTAGGTCACCAAGCAATACGAACTCTGAGGATAGATGGGGGGCAATCAATTCACATATGGTGTCCAGGGCACAGCTTGGGGCTGAGGGGGGGCTGTTGCAAGCGGCAACAGTGAGAGACTTATTTCTAGAAAGGTGGATTTTTAGAAGTAGAAGCTCAAACTGTTTGGGCACAGACCTGGATAGTATGATAGAGCTCTGCAGGCTATCTCAACAGTAGATTGCAACTCCGCCCCCTTTGGCAGTTCTATCTAGACGGAAAATGTTGTAGTTGGGAATGGACATTTCAGAATCTTTGGTGGCCTTCCTAAGCCAGGATTCAGACACTGCTAGAACATCAGGGTTGGCGGAGTGTGCTAACGCAGTGAATAACTCAAACTTAGGGAGGAGGCTTCTGATGTTAACATGCAAGAAACCAAGGCTTTTGCGGTTACAGAAGTCAACAAATGATAGCGCCTGGGGAGCAGGAGTGATACTGGGGGCTACAGGGCCTGGGTTAACCTCTTCATCACCAGAGGAACAGAGGAGGAGTGGTTTAAAGGGAAACATTTAAATATCTTGGAATGGCCTAGTCAAAGCCCAGACCTCAATCCAATTGAGAATCTGTGGTATGACTTAAAGATTGCTGTACACCAGCAGAACCCATCCAACTTGAAGGAGCTGGAGCAGTTTTGCCTTGAAGAATGGGCAAAAATCCCAGTGGCTAGATGTGCCAAGCTTATAGAGACATAACCCAAGAGACTTGCAGCTGTAATTGCTTCTCAAATTGGCTCAACATAGTATTGACTTCAAAGTGGTAGGCATGTTGTGCAAATCAAATGATACATACACCAAAAAAATATCCATTTTAATTCCAGGTTGTAAGGCAGGGTTTGTAACCACTGAGAAAGAGTGTTAAAAACAAAACCTTTCCCCCTATGGTTGAGGCATCTCAGAAAATCTAGGTATAACATACAAAATGTATCTGATAAGACTAACTACTACATTAACTGATGGCCTATTGGACACAACGACATAACATTTAAGTCATCAGTGTGATAAGTCTAACTGGTTCAATCAGTTACAGAATCAAGGGCATTACATTTTAGTCATTTAGCAGCTCTTATCCAGAGTGACTTACAGTTAGTGAATGCATACATGTTTTTTTTTGTTTTGTTTTTTTATACTGGCCCCCCCGTGGGAAGCGAACCCACATCGCTGCCGGCCAAACCCTCCCCTACCTTGGACGACGCTGGATCAATTGTGCGCCGCCCATGGGTCTCCCGGTCGCGGCCGGCCTTAGACCACTGCGCCACTCGGGAGTCATGCAGTTGAAATGAAATCAAATACTGTAAAAAAAATACTGTAATTTTTTTAATGAAAACAGTCAGTCCAATACGCTGAAAATGTGTGATACAAATCTTCTCCTGAGTTTCTGTCTTACACATCTTGGTAATTTTCCTCTCAACAGGTTGAGTCATGCAAGTGTGTACTTCTCTGGGAAAGGTAGTCATAACAAAACACTCTCATGCTCCACTGATGCCCTGAGTTCCTACCGACTGATACATAATATTATACCTATTACTGACTAAACAGCCTTCTCTCTCTTACAAAAGGTTAAGGGTATATTTGTCCCTGATGTGCACGGCGTCATTACTGATGCATAGACATCATGTGCTTTTGTTATTGCTATCTTATTACTTTGCTTTTAGCAACATTTGAAATATTAATATCTTGTGAAGATGACCACTTAAACTAACAATAAGATACAAGGTATAGTGAGTCCTCCTAGTTTCTTCACATAGGCACAATTCTGTTACAGCATGGCTGGAGTACGTAACCCAAGTAGGTTTTACTGTTTGTCAGACCCGGCACCGGGATAAAGTGACTAAGGGGGCAGTAGAAATCGGAGAGGGGGCAACATTTTTTGGGGGTTCTTGCACTGGAATGATATTGAATTCTGATTATATAATCACGCTATACAACAATAAACACAAACACAACCTTTTATCACTCATCCCTGCGTTTTAAAAAAATTATTTTACCACTGTTTTACTTCTAGGGTATCACTATAGGATTTGAGGCTTTTCTGAGGTTTCATTTCTGAATCGGACTGGAGAGAACATGAGGGTGTTGTCAATTGTTATCGCTGTGATGTAGACTGCCGACCACAAAGCCTTAGCGTAAACACCAAGGGTGTGTAATCACAGAGAAAGAGGGTTAAAAACCTTCCCCCCTATGGTTGAGGCATCTCAGAAAATCTAGGTATAACACAAAAATTGTATTTGATAAGACTAACTATATTTATATTGCATTAACTGATGGCCTATTAGACACAACAACACAACATTTAAGACATCAATGTGATAAGCCTAACTGGTTCAATCTTCTCTGTTGTTTGTGTTAATATAATATATCTGAAATATCCTCTTATAACCACATCAACTCTATTTGATGTTACAGTTTTTTCCAATTGCTAACACACTAGAATGACATGCACAGCACTATTATTTAAACTGACACACAGAGACCAAAACCTCTTCTCAAGTCTCCAAAAGTCTAAACACATTTTCTGCTTTACACACATTTTGCAATTCAAAATGGCACTTTTTAAATGCACTGCACACGGTTCTCTGCATAAGACACAACAATCTGACATAAAGTCACGTTTGCCATTTCAAAACACTGCCATTCAAAATGACACTACATGAGCTAATTGGGAGACCCATGGGGCGGCACACAATTGGCCCAGCGTCTTCCAGGGTAGGGGAGGGAATGGCCGGCAGTGATGTAGCTCAGTTGGTAGAGCATAGCGTTTGCAATGCCAGGGTTGTGGGTTCGATTCCCACGATTCCCACAGTATGAAAACAAATATTTAAAAAATAATGTATGCACTCACTAACTGTAAGTCGCTCTGGATAAGAGCGGCTGCTAAATGACTAAAATGTAAACAGAGGTCAGACGAGTGGATATAAGTACAATATTGACTGCAGTACGCAACATTGTTTCCCAGTGTACTGGATAACACCATATTGACTGCTTTTGTTCTTTGTTTTCAGAGAGTACTGGAAATGGATGCACATGCAATCCCACATGAGTTCATCTTTATAGATGAGGCTGGGTTCAACCTAGCAAAGACCAGAAGAACGGGGAGAAACGTCATTGGCCACAGAGCCATTATAGATGTTCCTGGCCAACGTGGTAGGAACATCACAATGTGCGCTGCCATCTCCAATACGCATGGTGTCCTCCACCGTCATGCCAACCTTGGACCATACAACACAGCCCATATTCTCACATTTCTCGACAGACTCCACAACATTCTCATACCACCAGAGCGTATGAATGATACAGACCATCAAAGAACCCGGTACGTTGTAGTATGGGACAACGTGAGCTTTCATCGTGCGGCCCCAGTCCAAAACTGGTTTGCTGACCACCCACCATTTCTCGTGCAATACCTCCCACTATACTCACCATTTCTGAACCACATAGAATAGTTATTTTCGGCATGGCGGTGGAAGGTATACGACCGGCAGCCCTTTGTGCGCATGCCTCTTGTGCAGGCTATGGAAGAGGCAGGTGATGAGATTGATGTGGGTGCGATTCAGGGATGGATAAGGCACTCAAGGCGCTTCTTCCCTCGATGTCTGGCAAGGGAAGATATTGCCTGTGATGTGGACGTGGCCAGACCCAGCTGTGCGGCAAGATGCTGCCTAATTATTTTTCTTGCCTCTTTTTCTTTTTCTATATATTTTTTCTGCACATTTTTTCTGCAATTTTCTTTTTCAGTTTACTGTTTTTTGTGAGCATATTTTTGTTCAGTCCAATGTAAATATATATGCTGTGCATATATTGCACTGACTTGTTTGGTGAAAAAAAATTAAAAAAAATGTTTCTGAATCTGAAGAATTTTCTACAATTTGAACTATTTTAGTATTATGCCAAAGCATACTAAAGATGAGAGTGCTTTTCATTAGGCCCAACAGTGTGTATGTAGTTGGTTAGACAAAAATCTGGTAATATGAATGAAGTGTGTGCCATTTCGTGCAAACGTTTGATTTTGATAATGGTATATGTATTTTTGGTTGCAATGCTTCATTTTGCTGGATATATGAGGTATTTTGCAGTTTGGGTGTGTGGTTTTGTGAATTGTGTTAAGTATTTAGATAAAACCAGCCTAGTTTACAAAATTGTGTTTTAGCAATTGGGAAAAACTGTAATAATGTATCTTTTTTTGTTCCACAGTTCTCAATTGAAACTTTTTTTTGCCTCACCAGACTGGTAACAATGCTCATCTATAAGTATGAGGTAGTTGTTGTGCCATATTGTGCTGTATGTTTGGACTCAGTTACAGAATCAAGGGCAGGCAGTTCAAATGAAACCAAATACTGTATGAAAAAGACTGGGAAGAAAAGACTATGAAAACATGAATACAGTCAGTCGAATACACTGAAAATGTGTGATACAAAACTTCCCCTGAGTTTCTGTCTTATGCGTCTTGTTAATTGTCCTCTCTTAACAGGTTGAGTCATACAAGTTTGTACTCTCTGGGAAAGGTAGTCAGATAACAAAATACCCTCATGCTCCACTGATGCCCTGAGTTCCTCTAGACAGATACATAATATTATAAATATTACTAATTTATTACTGACTAAACAGCATTCTCTCAAAACTGTTTTAAGGTTAACTAACCTCTGATCAAAACATTCCACATTTCCTATTTTGCTGTGGAAACAGTAGGAGTATTGTAAAACAGTTCTTTTTTTTTTAGGGATCAACTCACACAGACATTTTATCTTGGCCCTCCATTCTTCACTTAAAGATGACCACTTAAACTTACAATAACTAAATGGAATAATGAGTCCTCCTGGGCACAATCCTGTTACAGCATGGCTGGAATGCATCACCCAAGTAGGTGTTACTGGTGTTGGGATGGTTGAGTTAGCCCATAAACCTGTTTTATTTCACTTTATTGTACTCTCATTGAGACAAAATGTATTTTGCTAGAGAGATCTGGTCCAAATTATAGCAGCAAACTGGAAGGAAACTAAAACATCCAACCAACATTCAAGAATTCTCATTTATTGATGGATACAAAATATTTAGAAGATAAGTTTGTGTCATAAAGTAACATCAATGTAGCTTTATCATCATGCTGTCTGTATTTGTCCGTTGGTTTAGCTGTGGTTTCTCTGAATGGTCTGCATTCAAACAAGTTCAGTGTCACACCCTTTCTGCAGTTTCCTGTCACATCAGAAATGTGTATAGTTTCCACTGTGACACAAAGCACATGGAAGACTATTTGATATGGGACAAAGTTGATAACTTATTACAGTTAAACATCCCCAAAAAGAAATACATAAAAATAAAAATAAAAAGACCCCCCAAAAAAGTCAAACGACTTCAAAATGTATTCCCAAGGTTGCTGCTTTCTATGTCTGTTATTAGTGGTAATAATTGTATTGTTTGATGTCCGAGCTGTAATTCACAACTCTCAATGACAGATTTGCAAACCATTTGCTTAGGTTTTATGACTATGGCACAGTTGCCTTAATCACAGTTGAGTGAGCAAAGAACACCATTGTTCTTGCAGTTTCAGAGGAAACTTCCAAGTCAAACACAGCAAAAATACCATAATGTAATCAATAAAACCTGTGTGAAACAAAACCTACATGTTCCAAAGCGTTTTCTGGCATATCAAAATCAAATCAAATCAAATGTTTATTTGTCACATGCGCCGAATACAACAGGTGTAGACCTTACAGTGAAATGCTTACTTACAATATTTCTAAGACCTTTTAGTTGATCTAAGACATTTTCCCTTGTGTAGTGTCCAAAACTCATATTGTTGCAGACATCCTGATCACATAATAGAAGTTTACTTAGGCACTCTGTTTCAGCACAGTTTCCGTAGGGAAAGTCATTTCTGACCGTCGCAGGGTTTGAGAGAGAGAAAATATCCCCACAGTTCTTGCACGGCATTCAGTCTTCATAACAATCGGTCTGGTCTTTATTGCTCTCGTGATTCCTGTAAAATGCGGAGACAGGGAATCTGATACCGTTTCCCTGTTCATGTCTGAATGACAACACTACATAAGACACATAGGCATGCCACACTTTTAGACATGACCAATTGATCATAATGTTATTTTCTGTCTCCCCTCTGCAGGACAGGGATGCTCCATAGTACTTCACTCTGTCGGTTTTGTTGTAGCACACAGCAATGACAGTGGCCTCCAGAGTGTAGTAGTTTGTGTAGTTACTCTCACCTTTAATTTTGTCAGGCAAGCACAAGAGATTCAGGAAATCTAGAGCAAATATTTTTATTCCCTCTTCCTCCTCATGACCACAAATCTCGACAGCCTGAAAAACAAACAAGTGAAACATTCTATATTCAACAAATGATAAGCTACATGGACAATATATTTTTTTTATCAAATGTGTTTTATTGTCATTTTGTGTGTTTTGTTGATGTGGAAATTGGCCAGGGACAAAAGACTCAGGTTAAATCTATTCTATTTACACACTTACCAAATCCTGGAGAAAGGAAAATGGAGCCTGGTTGGGTAGCTTAGACTTGTAATGCTTGAATGGGTGCCGAAATCGGACTTCTAAATCGGACATCACAAGCCTACCCTCTGGAGACTCAAAGAAGGCAGTTGGAGGAAGACTGTCCTTATGAATGTGACCTAACAAAAAGATGCTATGAAGTAACTTTTAACAAACAAGAATAATTAATAACATTGAAAAATTAATAACATAAGAACAATTCATAATTGTTTGTTCTAGAAATAATTCATGTTCTAGAAATAATTCATTTGTAACATGATGAAATGTATGCACAATGTGTGGGAATGTATTTTAGGTGTATGATTAGTGTATTTAATTAGGCGATGTGTACCTTATTCATGTAACATTGTATTTTGTCATCTCCCTTCTCCTGGTGATTCCTCCAAAGCCTCACAACCTGTCCAATGAATGCTGTTCCTGATTACTTTAAGCTTCTGTCATTTATTTTCATCCAATTCCTATAAGTAGCTGTTGGTCTCCTTAAAAGTAGTATTGTAAAGTTGAATAAAGATCATGTACAGTAAATAATATACAGTGCCCTCCACTATTATTGGCACCCCTGTTTAAGATGTGGTCGAGGACTTCCAAAAATTCTCTTTTTTTTTAAACAACATAGAACCCAAATGCAAAAAAAGAAAAAATCCAACCTTTTATTTAAGTACATGACTTTGGTGGTAAAAAAAAAATCACACATTTAGAAAAAAAAAAACTTGAAATCATGTGTCCCACAATTATTGGCACCCCTAACAATTCCACTGAAAATTTTAATTGATTTTTTTACAAATATATTTTTCTGTAGTTGCTAAAGTTGGTCAGGGTATCTAGGAACTTTTAATTAGTAATTCATGACTTCCTGTTTCCCTGGGGTATAAATATGACGTGACACAGAGGCCTAATTCTCTTACCCATTTGTCAACATGGCAAAGACAAGAGAACACACCATTCAAGTAAGGCAGATTTGTGTCGACCTTCATAAGTCAGGCAATGGCTACAAGAAAATAGCCACTCGCCTTAACTTGCCCGTATCTACAGTCAGAGGAATCATTAAGAAGTTTAAAACAACTGGAACAGTGACAAACAAGGCTGGAAGAGGTCCCAAGTTTATCTTGCCACAACGCACAGTGAGGAGGATGGTAAGAGAAGTAAAAAAAAAGTCCTAAGCTCACTGTCACAGAATTGCATCAAAGAGTGGCATCTTGGGGTCACAAAGTCTCCAAAACAACCATCAGACGCTCTCTACATGCCAACAAGCTGTTTAGGAGGCATGCAAGGAAAAAGCCTTTTCTCACTAACACTCACAAACGTAAACGCTAAGCGGCACTGGGACTTCAACTGGGATCGTGTGCTTTGGTCAGATGAGACTAAGATTGAGGTTTTTGGCAACAAACACTCTAAGTGGGTCTGGCGTAAAACAAAAGATGAGTATGCCGAAAGCACCTCATGCCCACCGTGAAGTATGGTGGAGGATCTGTGATGCTGTGGGCCTGTTTCTCTTCCAAAGGCCCTGGGAACCTTGTTAGGGTGCATGGCATTATGAACGCTTTGAACTACCAGGACATTTTAAATAAAAACCTGATGGCCTCTGCCAGAAAGCTGAAGATGGGTCGTCATTGGGTCTTTCAGCAGGATAATGATCCAAAACATGTGGCAAAATCTACACAAAAATGGTTTAGCAGTCACAAACTCAAGGTCCTCCCATGGCCATCTCAGTCCCCAGACCTCAACCCAATCGAAAACCTGTGGCGAGCTAAAGAGGAGAGTGCATAAGAGAGGACCCAGGACACTGGATGATCTAGAAAGATTGTGCAAAGAAGATGGTCAAAGATCCCTGTCTCTGTGTTCTCCAATCTTGTGAAATGTTATAGGAGGAGATTAAGTGCTGTCTTGTTGGCAAAAGGGGGTTGTACAAAGTATTAACATCAGGGGTGCCAATAATTGTGGGACACATGATTTCAAGTTTTTTTTCTAAATGTGTGATTTTTTTTTTTTACACCAAAGTAATGTACTTAAATAAAAGGTTGGATTTTCTCTTTTTTTGCATTTGGGTTCTATGTTGTTTAAAAAAGGAGAATTTTTGGAAGTCCTCGATCACATCTTAAACAGGGGTGCCAATAATTGTGGAGGGCACTGTAGATTTTTTAAATGCTGTTCAAACTCAAGTCAAGCAGCCCTACCCATTTCCCTGCATACTGGGAAAATGGAAGTTAAGTTAACAATTAAAGCAATTTAAGTTAATTATTCAACTTTATTACAATAATTTGAAAAGCAGCTTAACATAAATGAAACACTGTAAATTCTACAGCACAATCACCTTTGGCCATTTGCCAAATAATTGTCTTATACAGTTTGTACAGCAAAGTGTGCTTTTTACTCTGGAAATAAATCTGTGTGTTAACTACTACAGTTCTGAATAGCTTAAAAGGATAGTTTAGTGAAATTAAATTTTTTAGATAGTTGATTCCTTACCTTGAAAGCAATCTGTGGATATGAAGTGTGACTGCAATCCACAATTTGGTTTCATTTAACTAGACAGTTGGCACTACTTTCAAGTCAACCTCATGTTTAACATGTTCTACATTTCATACCAAAATCATTGCAAAATAATTTAAAACCAAGTCATTGAGTTTACAATCAATTTAAGAGAAGATTTGGATATGACATTTAAAACATGCTACATGGGGTAAATGGACTTATCGGGTTTTGGTCCCAAAATACTTATAAGCGTTTGTTGGAACTGGCTAGTTAATCATAATCAGTGTGGATTGCAGTCACCCTTTGTCCATCGACTGCTTTCAAGATAAGGAAACAAATATCTACAGTGGGGAAAAAAAAGTATTTAGTCAGCCACCAATTGTGCAAGTTCTCCCACTTAAAAAGATGAGAGAGGCCTGTAATTTTCATCATAGGTACACGTCAACTATGACAGACAAAATGAGGAAAGAAAATCCAGAAAATCATATTGTAGGATTTTTATGAATTTATATGCAAATTATGGTGGAAAATAAGTATTTGGTCAATAACAAAAGTTTCTCAATACTTTGTTATATACCCTTTGTTGGCAATGACAAAGGTCAAACGTTTTCTGTAAGTCTTCACAAGGTTTTCACACACTGTTGCTGGTATTTTGGCCCATTCCTCCATGCAGATCTCCTCTAGAGCAGTGATGTTTTGGGGCTGTCGCTGGGCAACACGGACTTTCAACTCCCTCCAAAGATTTTCTATGGGGTTGAGATCTGGAGACTGGCTAGGCCACTCCAGGACCTTGAAATGCTTCTTACGAAGCCACTCCTTCGTTGCCCGGGCGGTGTGTTTGGGATCATTGTCATGCTGAAAAACCCAGCCACGTTTCATCTTCAATGCCCTTGCTGATGGAAGGAGGTTTTCACTCAAAATCACATGATACATGGCCCCATTCATTCTTTTCTTTACACGGATCAGTCGTCCTGGTCCCTTTGCAGAAAAACAGCCCCAAAGATTGATGTTTCCACCCCCATGCTTCACAGTAGGTATGGTGTTCTTTGGATGCAACTCATCATTCTTTGTCCTCCAAACACGACAAGTTCTATTTTGGTTTCATCTGACCATATGACATATGACATTCTCCCAATCCTCTTCTGGATCATCCAAATGCACTCTAGCAAACTTCAGACGGGCCTGGACATGTACTGGCTTAAGCAGGGGACACGTCTGCACTGCAGGATTTGAGTCCCTGGCGGCGTAGTGTGTTACTGATGGTAGGCTTTGTTACTTTGGTCCCAGCTCTCTGCAGGTCATTCACTAGGTCCCCCTGTGTGGTTCTGGGATTTTTGCTCACCGTTCTTGTGATCATTTTGACCCCACGGGGTGAGATCTTGCGTGGAGCCCCAGATCGAGGGGAGATTATCAGTGGTCTTGTATGTCTTCCATTTCCTAATAATTGCTCCCACAGTTGATTTCTTCAAACCAAGCTGCTTACCTATTGCAGATTCAGTCTTCCCAGCCTGGTGCAGGTCTACAATTTTGTTTCTGGTGTCCTTTGACAGCTCTTTGGTCTTGGCCATAGTGGAGTTTGGAGTGTGACTGTTTGAGGTTGTGGACAGGTGTCTTTTATACTGATAACAAGTTCAAACAGGTGCCATTAATACAGGTAACGAGTGGAGGACAGAGGAGCCTCTTAAAGAAGAAGTTACAGGTCTGTGAGAGCCAGAAATCTTGCTTGTTTGTAGGTGACCAAATACTTATTTTCCACCATAATTTGCAAATAAATTCATTAAAATCCTACAATGTGATTTTCTGGATTTTTATTTCTCAATTTGTCTGTCATAGTTGACGTGTACCTATGATGAAAATTACAGGCCTCTCTCATCTTTTTAAGTGGGAGAACTTGCACAATTGGTGGCTGACTAAATACTTTTTTTCCCCACTGTAAATATTTAAATTGAACACAATTGCAGTAATTATTCTCTTAAAGATTCAGACACTAACCGTTTTCTAGGTGTGAGCTGCCCCTGTAAATAGAAAATAAATATATCTTTAACAAACTAATTTAATAATAATATGGTATTAATAATCATGTTAAGATGATTAATATTGTCATTTTATTATTTATTTCTACTTACATTGTTGCTCATGATTGCGGTGGGTGCTGAAGCCAAGCAAATGAAAGACAAGAGTTTAGATGTTTAAGGGCGAGGCATGTAGCCTGGTGGACAGCAGGAAATGCATACTTGTAGTGTATGAGCTTTTAAAAGGCTTCTAAAGTTTGTAATTTACACTTTGAAATGTCAGACTTGATTTGCCCTAACGAAAAATTTATCAACCCCTAGAAATTAATTTATTATAATTATAATCCACATCAGGGGCGCAACTTTGGTTTTAGAAGTGGGGGGGCCATATTTTAGCTCGGAGGCGTCCGCAGGGTCCTTAAGCTCACCGTTGCCTCGTTTTGTATCACATTCCAATGATAAAACGGGGGAGGGGGGGGGGACAAAAATGCAATTTCAGAATGTGGGGTGGGGGGGTGGGACATGTCGTTAAGGTCTAGGATAAACTAAAGTATATTGTTCCACCAATTCTTCCAGAAGAAATCCAACAGATACACATAAACACATTTTTAATACAAATGATCAATTTATTTACAAAAAAATACAGATAAAATAAAATGTCATATGCATTCACTATACAAGAGTACTACCTATGATGAAAATAATGTCTGTCTGGAAAGTAATCATTTGCTCACATGGGTATTCATTATTTTAATTGTTGTTTTTACAGCGTCTATTTTAGACTTTATAACATTATTTTATCGATAGGTGGGGGAAAAGGTGCTTGTGCATTGATAAGCAAAAACGGCATTAACGATAAGTAATAAAAGAAAAAAAGCACTTCTAATAGCCTATTTATCAGTATTGCCTGCTGAATTTGCTAAATAACTTTTCTTTCATGTTGCTTTAGCAAAAATGAAAATGTGGCACAGATTCCCTGTGGATTGATGGTTCAGCATTGTCTCAATGAATAGTTTGGCATTCGACTAGCCATGTGCGACATGCACGAGTAGTTACAAGCCTGCTTGAGTTAGCGGCAGCTGCATTATCAATCCACCTTCGTAGTAGGGATGAAGCCAAAGCTGGAATGTGAAGCTATCTTAAGCTGGCTAGCTTTTTAAAAGCCTGTGTATAATTCTCTGGAAGATCCGGTTTCGACTTGGCTCTTCATTACTTTGTTGTGCTGAATGGTTGACTGAAAATGATCAACAACATAGTGATTATGGAAAATCAGTTTACCTTAAAGTTTACCATAAGCATTTACGGACATTTTGACAGCCTTACATACACAAACAACAGTATTAGGGTCTGTTCACACAGGGGCGAGCATAGATAATTGATTTTAGTCTTAAACTGATTTCAATATACACACTTTTGTCATGTTTTGTTATGTGTCTCATGCCCTCAGTCTGAATCAAACAGTAATTATTACCTCAGATTGCTTGATTGCTTTGAGATCCTCCAGCATCTCAATCGCCAATCTTCTTCGGAAGTGAATATGCTCATCATCGATTTTCTTTATTTCATCACATTGCATCTCTTTCTTCATCTCTTCCTCAAACTGAAAAAAGAAAACCGTCGAATAACTAGCCTACATTGTACATCCGGCAGCTTATTCAGTGCAAGGACACATCATGTCTCAATTTAGGAATTATTCAAGAGCAATGACATGCAGATCAATGACATGCAGATCAATGACATGCAGACCTACTGCAGCTGAGGATAACAACACATGATTACCTCGTTCATTAACTTCAAACAAAATAAGTTAATAAGTTTGCTAAGTACATGTAATATTGCAGGGTCTTACCAATTCCTCAAAGCATTCTCCAAATCTGAATTTCTCCAGTCCTGGAAACTCAGCTCCAGTTTCAAAGAGATCCTCCAAGCTTCTGGCAACCAGGTGTAGAACTTCAAACTCATAGGCGTAGACTTTGCCATCTTCACATAACAGGAGAACCAGCTGCCATCCCGCCGCTGAACAGCGGAAGTCATCCAGGGCACCAATGACCACCATCTCCATTCTCTCTGGAAGGTAGCAGTCTTTCCAAACTTCTAACTGTTCACCATCTCCAGCGTGGACAGTTTCCTCCAGACCCCCGATTCTCAACTCATAACTTTTCGGCTTTGCAAGAGGAATCTTGCTGTCGCGATGTTTGGACACAATCTCTTCGATTTGGCCGAGGAATTCTACAGCATCTGTGGCAACAATTGACAATAATTAGAAAGCATATTTTACATTCTAATTGTCAAGAGTGCAGAACATTCTACGTACAACCTGCAAACATAGAAATAACAGGTTTAAATTGTAATGTATTATTAGCTCTTTCCTTTAACACACAACGATGTATGAGCAAGCTGGTGCTCACATAACAGACCTTCAACCGTTGTTCCTGGATGCTTTCATGTTGTGCTTTTGGCCTGAGCTGTCACATTTTCTATCTTTGAAGGTATAGCCACAGCGTTGGGTATAGGCTCAGCTAGTTGTCTCGCACTGTGACGTATTCTTGTGATCCAAGATCCAACTGTTCACCCCAAGAGGTAGGCTAGCTTCTTTGCTCTAGAAGTTTGTGCAAATGGCTTTAATTGCTGATGGCAGTGTTGTATTGAATCCTGGTGCAACTTCATGTTTCAGTGGTGCTTTGACTCAAATCACGCAGCTAAATCCCATTAGCTGCTAAGGTTGCTGCGGAGAGGATGAGGTCAAATGTGGATGAAGAGGAGACAAGTTTGTTGCTGTCACAGTAAATGTTTCCAGCTGTGATGACATCTTCCTGTGATCCAAGTCAACTGGTGCACCCAAAAGTGGTAGGCTTCTTGCTCCAGAAGATTGTGAAATTGGTTTAAAGTGCTTTTGTAGGTAGCATTGTGTGGGTCGGTGCTACAGTCTTAAAATGTTAATCTTCCAAATATCCCCTTGATTTCGTACTCTGGACCTGACAGCAGTGGTAACTTGTGATGCAGCAAGGGCTTCACTAAGGTCAATAGACCTTATTCTTGCCACGGCCATGATTGTTAGAAATCCAGGTTAACAGGGTAGGAAGCTGAAGTGTTTCATCAAGTCTATGGATAAAAGTAATGAAGCGTTCGTCAAGTTCAATCTGATAATTAATACGTTGATTGAAATTCAGAGTGCCTAATTTATTATTTGACTGCCAGCCCTAACCGAGACAGAGCACTAAACATTATGAAAGACTAACCAGGCAGAGCACTAAACATGATGACAGACTAACCAGGCTGAGCACTAAACATGATGACAGACTAACCAGGCTGAGCACTAAACATGACTGACTAACCAGGCAGAACACTAAACATGATGACAGACTAACAAGGCAGAGCGCTAAACACGCTAAACATGATGACAGACTAACAAGGCAGAGCGCTAAACACGCTAAACATGATGACAGACTAACAAGGCAGAGCACTAAACATGATGACAGACTAACAAGGCAGAGCACTAAACATGATGACAGACTAACAAGGCAGAACACTAAACATGATGACAGACTAACAAGGCAGAGCGCTAAACACGCTAAACATGATGACAGACTAACAAGGCAGAGCGCTAAACATGATGACAGACTAACAAGGCAGAGCGCTAAACACGCTAAACATGATGACAGACTAACAAGGCAGAGCGCTAAACATGATGACAGACTAACAAGGCAGAGCACTAAACATGATGACAGACTAACCAGGGGAGTAAACTAGACAAGGGATAAAAGCTTAGACAACAACCATCCTGTGAAGATGTGTCTTAGTGAGGACCTCAATTGGTGTAAGGGTTGTGAGGTTCTGACATGGAGAGGGAGGGAGTTCCAGAGTTGGGGGGCTGCACTGCTAAAAGCACGGCCTCTCATGGAGCGGAGCCTGGTGTGAGGGATGGTGAGGAGACCAGTGTCGGAGAAGCGCAGTGAATCGGTGGGAGTGTAGGGGTGCAGGAGGTCAGAGAGGTATGTGGGTCCCAGTCCATTTGTAGGTGAGTAAGAGTAGTTTGAAGATGATCCTGTATTGAACTGGGAGCCAGTGACGTTTGATGAGGATTGGGGTGATGTCCCAAGGCATGGTGTGAGTGAGGACTCTGGCAGCTGAGATTGAATGTATGGAAGTCAGTCCAGTGTTTTGGTGGGGAGTCTGTAGAGAATGGCGTTGCAATAGTCCAGGCGTGAATGAGGGTTTTAGCAATGGGGTCAGTGATAGGGGGTCCGATTTGTGACATGTTTTTGAGGTGAAAGATAGCCGACTTTGCGTTAAACATAATGTACGTTGGTTAGCATAGGGAAAATATAGCTTTGTCTGGTGGCACAAAATATACAGCTATGTTTGAATGTCCAATGGGGCAGGCAATTACTCGAACACTCAATTCTCAATTAAACTTTAATTTTGGAAATGTATCATCTGAGTCCGGAATGATTCTTGAATAGAGGTGGTGAAAAGGGAACAGGGTATCATAGACACTCATTGACCCACACAGCCAAACAACCTCCTCACAGCTGAGACATCAGTCTAAATATCATCATCCATCACCTTCATCCATGTTTTCTTCTGTCACACTGCTCACATGCATTCACCTGCAGATCCAAACACACCTTGATGGAATGTTTCTTCTGTCACACCAATTGAACACTTGATAGCCTACCTATATAATGAGATATCTTCATCCAACATTTCTTCTTTGGCACTGATGAATCTGGTGTCCAGAGCTATCTGTACTCTCTGACGTCCAGGACACACCAACTTTCAGAGAGATTCATCACGCATCATGGCCAACATCCTAGTTTGAAAATGCGCTATACTACTCAAACTTTCGCACAGGCACATGCAGTGATTTAATGCTTGAGTCACAGGTATATCTCAACATAGGAATTCTGCCACTATGCATTAAGACGACAGAGGAAGAAAAAGCTCTGATGAAAACTCTGAAAAGATAGCAGCAAAGATGTGTTATAAACAATTGTCAATAGGTTATGGCATAAATCAGACAAACGTTATAGACTTGATGTGTTCCCATTTAGAGCCGTGGCTAGTTAGTAATGCTTCTTTCAATTGATCCCAAATGTACAGTAGGACATCTGAGATACGAACATATCAGAAATTGAGGTTGTTTGGAACACTGAATTCTGAAAGGCCCATAACTTTGAAATTCACTTAAAGGAATAGTTTGAGATTTTGGCAATTGTTCTACTTACCCAGAGTCAGATGAACTCATGGATACCATTTTTATGTCTCTGCATGCAGTTTAAAGGAAGTTGAAGGTAGTTTCTGGAGGGAATGCTAACTAGCATTAGCGCAACGAATGGAAATCTATGGGATCAGCTAGCATTTTGATTTCTTTGTGGATTTTAAAGAATAGGCCTTATACAATATAGAATGACAACCAATCATAAATCATGAAGACACTGTTTTCATATAGTGAAGGAGGGGCCCTAGTGGCCACTCTTCACCAGTAAGCAAGCCACTTTATCTTCAAATGACATTCAATTTCTCTATCATGAAATTTGAATGTTAATTTAAATTGTTTATTGAAAAACAATAAACATGTAGAATATGGAGTCTAAACCAGGGATTAAATCCGATTGCGAGTAATAGGCAATGCGGCTTTTAAAGGCAATGTTCACGAGTTCACGGAGATCGCATTCATGGTAAATGCTGCATACGTCTGCTTTTCATTGACTACAGCTCAGTGTTCAACACCATAGTGCCCTCAAAGCTCATCACTAAGCTAAGGACCCTGGGACTAAACACCTCCCTCTGCAACTGGATCCTGGACTTCCTGACGGGCCGCCCCCAGGTGGGAAGGGTAGGTAACAACACATCCGCCACGCTGATCCTTAACATGGGGGCCCCCCCTCAGGGGTGCGTGCTCAGTCCCCTCCTGTACTCCCTGTTCACCCATGACTGCATGGCCAGGCACGACTCCAACACCATCATTAAGTTTGCCGATGACACAACAGTGGTAGGCCTGATCACCGACAACGACGAGACAGCCTATAGGGAAGAGGTCAGAGACCTGACCGTGTGGTGCCAGGACAACAACCTCTCCCTCAACGTGATCAAGACAAGGAGATGATTGTGGACTACAGGAAAAAGAAGAGGACCGAGCACGCCCCATTCTCATCGACGGGCTGTAGTGGAACAGGTTGAGAGCTTCAAGTTCCTTGGTTTCCACATCACCAACAAACTAACATGGTCCAAGCACACCAAGACAGTCGTGAAGAAGGCACGACAAAACCTATTCCCCCTAAGGAGACTGAAAAGATTTGGCATGGGTCCTCAGATCCTCAAAAGGTTATACAGCTGCACCATCGAGAGCATCCTGACTGGTTGCATCACTGCCTGGTATGGCAACTGCTCGGCCTCCGACCGCAAGGCACTACAGAGGGTAGTGCGTACGGCCCAGTACATCACTGGGGCCAAGCTTCCTGCCATCCAGGACCTCTATACCAGGCCCTAAAAATTGTCAAAGACTCCAGCCACCCTAGTCATAGACTGTTCTCTCTGCTACCGCACGGCAAGCGGTACCGGAGCACCAAGTCTAGGTCCAAGAGGCTTCTAAACAGCTTCTACCCCCAAGCCATAAGACTCCTGAACATCTAATCAAATGGCTACCCAGACTATTTGCATTGCCCCCCACCCCTCTTTTATGCTGCTGCTACTCTGTTTATTATCTATGCATGGTCACTTTAATAACTCTACCTACAGTGAGGGAAAAAGTATTTGATCCCCTGCTGATTTTGTACGTTTGCCCACTGACAAAGAAATGATCAGTCTATAATTTTAATGGTAGGTTTATTTGAACAGTGAGAGACAGAATAACAACAAAAAAATCCAGAAAAACGCATGTCAAAAATGTTATAAATTGATTTGCATTTTAATGAGGGAAATAAGTATTTGACCCCCTCTCAATCAGAAAGATTTCTGGCTCCCAGGTGTCTTTTATACAGGTAACGAGCTGAGATTAGGAGCACACTCTTAAAGGGAGTGCTCCTAATCTCAGCTTGTTACCTGTATAAAAGACACCTGTCCACAGAAGCAATCAATCAATCAGATTCCAAACTCTCCACCATGGCCAAGACCAAAGAGCTCTCCAAGGATGTCAGGGACAAGATTGTAGACCTACACAAGGCTGGGATGGGCTACAAGACCATCGCCAAGCAGCTTGGTGAGAAGGTGACAACAGTTGGTGTGATTATTCGCAAATGGAAGAAACACAAAATAACTGTCAATCTCCCCCGGCCTGGGGCTCCATGCAAGATCTCACCTCGTGGAGTTGCAATGATCATGAGAACGGTGAGGAATCAGCCCAGAACTACACGGGAGGATCTTGTCAATGATCTCAAGGCAGCTGGGACCATAGTCACCAAGAAAACAATTGGTAACACACTACGCCGTGAAGGACTGAAATCCTGCAGCGCCCGCAAGGTCCCCCTGCTCAAGAAAGCACATATACAGGCCCGTCTGAAGTTTGCCAATGAACATCTGAATGATTCAGAGGAGAACTGGGTGAAAGTGTTGTGGTCAGATGAGACCAAAATCAAGCTCTTTGGCATCAACTCAACTCGCCGTGTTTGGAGGAGGAGGAATGCTGCCTATGACCCCAAGAACACCATCCCCACCATCAAACATGGAGGTGGAAACATTATGCTTTGGGGGTGTTTTTCTGCTAAGGGGACAGGACAACTTCACCGCATCAAAGGGATGATGGACGGGGCCATGTACCGTCAAATCTTGGGTGAGAACCTCCTTCCCTCAGCCAGGGCATTGAAAATGGGTCGTGGATGGGTATTCCAGCATGACAATGACCCAAAACACACGGCCAAGGCAACAAAAGAGTGGCTCAAGAAGAAGCATATTAAGGTCCTGGAGTGGCCTAGCCAGTCTCCAGACCTTAATCCCATAGAAAATCTGTGGAGGGAGCTGAAGGTTTGAGTTGCCAAACGTCAGCCTCGAAACCTTAATGACTTGGAGAAGATCTGCAAAGAGGAGTGGGACAAAATCTCTCCTGAGATGTGTGCAAACCTGGTGGCCAACTACAAGAAACGTCTGACCTCTGTGATTGCCAACAAGGGTTTTTCCACCAAGTACTAAGTCATGTTTTGCAGAGGGGTCAAATACTTATTTCCCTCATTAAAATGCAAATCAATTTATAACATTTTTGACATGCGTTTTTCTAGATTTTGTTGTTGTTATTCTGTCTCTCACTGTTCAAATAAACCTACCATTAAAATTATAGACTGATCATGTCTTTGTCCGTGGGCAAACGTACAAAATCAGCAGGGGATCAAATACTTTTTTCCCTAACTGTACATGTACATATTACCCCAATTACCTCGACTAACCGGTGCCCCTGCACATTTTATTTTTGGTATTCTTTCTTAAAACGGCATTGTTGGTTAAGGGCTTGTAAGTAAGCATTTCACTGTAAGGTCTACACCTGTTGTATTCGGCGCATGTGACAAATAAAATTTGATTTGATTTGATTTGAACCAGACATTTCCTTTTAAAGCCACATGGGGGAGTGGCTGAACACAAAGGCCATTGGATGACAATACACTACATAAAGAAAAGGTCAGCTGGTACCTTCTTTTTCCCTCTCACAGAGAAGAAACTTTGCCTTTATCTGCTGTAATAACCTGTATAAAATGATAAAAACAGTATAAGTATTGTTTTATAAAAAATGTACAATTATGTATTAATTTTGCCAAAACATTTGTAAACATTAAAATAAGAAATACACATTTGCAAAGTAGGTAAGAAACCCAGACATGGCTTGAGTAAATTCTTAAACTATTGGAATTCAGCAAGTCAATAAAAGTAATAAACAGTGTGGTCCACAGGAGGTTGGGGAGGACGGGCCTGTGGTAATGGCTGGAGTGCAATTAGTGGAATGGTATCAAATACATCAAGCACATGGATTCCATGTGTTTAATGCCATTACATTTGCTTCGTTCCAGCCATTATTGTGAGCCGTCCTCTCCTCAGCAGCCTCCACTGGTGTGGGCCAATGTCATTACTGTTTAAATAAGCTGGGGCCTCATTTATATATATTTAAATATCTTTACCCCATTGATGTGGTGATTCACACGATGACTGTGGGGTGAAAAAACAAAAATGCAGGTGAATAATTAGGGCAACAAAACCACTTCAAACTGGGGGAAACCACATCAAAATTAATAAATACTACCCATAAATATATCACAAATATTTTTTGATAGAGCTACATCCCATCAATGCATTGACCTTTTTTTGCACTAATTATCTTGCACTGACTCTATGCACACACACTGGACTCTACCCACACACATACTTACACTGACACCCCAACATACACACATGCATGCACCATTCTTTTACTTTTAGATTTGTGTGTATTATTGTGTAATGTTGATATTAATGCACTGTTGGAGCTAGGAACACAAGCATTTCACTACACCCACAATAACATCTGCTAAATATGTGTATGAGACCAATAAAATTTTATTTTATTTGACACACACTTTCAAACCCACCCCATTCGCTGCTGCTACTGTCTATTATCTATTATGTTGCCTAGTTACTTTACCCCTACCTATATGTACATAACATTCACATCACCTCGGTACTGGTACTTCCTATATATAGCCATATTATTTAACTCTTTATTGTTAGTCGTTCACTGTGTATTTATTCCTTGTGTCAATATTTCTATTTTTGTCTTTAACTCTGAATTGTTGGGAAGAGCCGTAAGTAAGCATTTCACTGTTAGTCTACACCTGTTGTTTTTGAAGCATGTGACACATTTATTTAAATGATAATTTCACGTGTCACTCCAATAAATAGTTCATTTGAGTGAAACACACCAAATAAAGTTGAAATAGGCCTACATGAAATAAACCATATTAAATGTATCATCTAAACAGAATAAACCATGACTTAACTCTTATCAAAGTTACAATTAGATTAATCAGCAAGCGCATCTGAAATGGAACCGCATTCCCTTCCACGTAGGTTAGGCTGCTTAGCTCATGGCTCTCTCAAGCCAAACTAGCCAAACTATTAAACACTTTCTTCTCACCAGAGACACTTTTCTTCACCAGACTCTTTAAAACATTTTAGAGGTATTTATTTATTGGGAGGTTATACATATGGAGTGTGCGAGTCTCTTTGTTTTTATAGCTTACTACTGCCCTGCTAGTCAGCCCTGCTAGTCAGCACCTCTACACTAAATAATTGTCTCTGGGTGTGCGCCAGCTCATGCTTTTTATTAAAAAGGTATTTGGCAGCATAGCTTACCAGATTCAAATGTAGTGTGAAAGAAATGTAGAAGCAACTTAAAATATAAAAGTTTGAACTGCCAACGCCTGTCTTCTTTGGGGCTGTTCTGTAAAAAGTTGCGTGACTTCTCGTCTTTTTTCTCTTCTTCCTGAACAAGGTTGTTGTTTTCTCAGAAGGAGCTGCATACCAATATGGCGACCGGAGTATGGGCGAGTGGTTGGGTCAAAATTAAAGTAATGCGTGTGGAAAGGAGTGGGTGTGTCGAAAGGAAAGTAGTGGGCGTGTGGAAAGGTGTAGGTGTGTCGAAAGGAAAGTAGTGGGCGTGTGGAAAGGTGTGGGTGTGTCGAAAGCGCTCTGCTTCGGTTTCTTACCACGCAACTACCGTACATTTGAGCTACCGTAGAGCGAGAGTTTGGACTTGTTTTTAAGCCAGAGGATGAGTCTGCGTCTGAGTCGTATTTCACTGTTAGTTTTCCACAAATAAGTGTACATTTTCAGTTATAAAACTGACAATTGTTTATTTTTGAATTAAAGTATTTATGATGGGTGTACTGTTGCTTCATGCGTTGTATGCATGTGCTTACTCTGTGACACTCACCCTGCTATTGGCTAATAGGTAGCTACTTCCCACGCCTTTGCAGGACAGTAGTGTAGTGCTTGTCAAGCTGGAGTGCATGACACTGTCCCAGTGTTGCCATTCATGCCCTCCCCATTGAGTAGTAAACTTTGTTGGCCTTTGGTTCCCAAACTGTTGGGTGTGAGGGGACAGCAGGGGGGCCAAAGGGGTTTCCACCAACAAGAGGGGTGTGAACAGTTTGTGTCATGAACAGTGCTTGTACCCATAGAAATAGACGTGGCGCATGTGCGCAAGCGCTGGGGGGGCACGAGATGTTCCCCAATGCTGGGAGGGGGGCCCCAAGTGAAAAGGTTTGGGAACCCTTGATGTAGGCTATGTATCAAGGTGACATTTACAGTAGATGGTTATCAATATTAGTTATTTATTGTGTAGTCTGCTATCTTATTTGAAATAAAATCGTGTGAGAGAAAGAAATTGCCACGTTAGCTACCACCGGCGACACGACCGTTATACCCAGTAGGAAGCACTTCAAGTCGGCAGGCAGGCCGATACAACACCTGTGCACTGGTCGCTGGCTTATCGACACGTCGGGCAGCTATTTCTTGTGTAGGCTGCTATCCTACTTGAAATAAAATTGTGTGAGAGAAAAATATGGCCACGTTAGCTACCGCCGGCGACACGACCGGAAGCACTTCAAGTCGGCAGGCAGGTCGCCTGGCTTATCATTGAGACCAGAGTCTATTCCCAAGGGAGCCATGTGAACATGAACACACAATTCAATACAACATAAAGCAAAATAACAACATCAACACAATACAATAAATACAACAAGAATAATCAAAACAAACACAACTGTCACATATTATCGCCTTTAAAATGTATCTAAACTGTCCAATGGAGACCAGCGAGTCCAACTTCAAGGTGGCCTGAAGGCTATTCCACCCGAAAGGTGTCTGGTTCTAATCCCCGAGCCAACTAGGTGAAAAATCTGTCGATGTGCCCTTGAGCAAGGCACTTAACCCTAATTGCTCCTGTAAGTCGCTCTGGATAAGAGCGTCTGCTAAATGACAAAAAAAAAAAAAAACAACCTGGGGACATAAAAACTAAAAGCATTTTCCCCCAGCTCAGTGCTGCTATCCTCACAAGGGGAGGTTGTAACTGTAAGTCGCTCTGGATAAGAGCGTCTGCTAAATGGCTAAAATGTCAATGTAAATGTAAAACAGGGGTGCCAATAATTATGACTCCTATCTTTTGGAGAAAAACATATATTACTTGTTAAACAAAATATATTTATCATAGCAATTGTTTTAGTATAAAAGAATAAACGTTTTTTGTGATAATTTGTTTAGCATACAATATAGCTTAGTATTTGTATAATTTATTTTATGCAGTCTTTATTGCTGATCTTTATCAAGGGTGCCAATAATTCCTGAGGTGACTGTATGTCAAGCACGTGGAGTAATGAATCAGGATTCCATGCAGAAGTGTTTACTCTTCATAGAAACACATATCACTTTGTCGGCCTTCCCAAAGAAAACTAGTTTGACAATGTTTAACATAAATCTTATGGAAACAACATGTTGTATGTTTCTGGACGATCCATCATGCTGCCTTGTTGACAATGATTACTACAAGTAAACCCACATTTTTATTTTATTTTTATTTAATTTTTTATTTCACCTTTATTTAACCAGGTAAGCCAGTTGAGAACAAGTTGTCATTTACAACTGCGACCTGGCCAAGATAAAGCAAAGCAGTGCGATAAAAACAACAACACAGAGTTACATATGGGGTAAACAAAACATTAAGTCAAAAGTAAAACAGAAAATATATATACAGTGTGTGCGAATGTAGTAAGTTATGGAGGTAAGGCAATAAATAGGCCATAGTGCAAAATAGTTACGATTTCGTATTAACACTGGAATGATAGATGTGCAAAAGATGATGTGCAAATAGAGATACTGGGGTGCAAATTAGCAAAATAAATAACAATATGGGGATGAGGTAGTTGGGTGGGCTAATTTCAGAATGGCTGTGTACAGGTGCAGTGATCGGTAAGCTGCTCTGACAAATGACGCTTAAAGTTAGTGAGGGAGATAAGAGTCCAGCTTCAGAGATTTTTGCAGTTCGTTCCAGTCATTGGCAGCAGAGAACTGGAAGGAATGGCGGCCAAAGGAGGTGTTGGCTTTGGGGATGACCAGTGAGATATACCTGCTGGAGCGCAGACTACGGGTGGGTGTTGCTATGGTGACTAGTGAGCTAAGATAAGATGGGGATTTGCCTAGCAGTGATTTATAGATGACCTGGAGCCAGTGGGTTTGGCGACGAATATGTAGTGAGGGCCAGCCAACAAGAGCGTACAGGTCACAATGGTGGGTAGTATATGGGGCTTTGGTGACAAAACGGATGGCACTGTGATAGACTACATCGAATTTGCTGAGTAGAGTGTTGGAAGCTATTTTGTAAATGACATCGCCGAAGTCAAGGATCGGTAGGATAGTCAGTTTTACGAGGGCATGTTTGGCAGCATGAGTGAAGGAGGCTTTGTTGCGAAATAGGAAGCAGATTCTAGATCTAACTTTTGATTGGAGATGCTTAATGTGAGTCTGGAAGGAGAGTTTACAGTCTAACCAGACACCTAGGTATTTGTAGTTGTCCACATACTCTAGGTCAGACCCGCCGAGAGTAGTGATTCTAGTCGGGTGGGCGGGTGCAAGCAGCGTTCGGTTAAAGAGCATGCATTTAGTTTTACTAGTGTTTAAGAGCAGTTGGAGGCTACGGAAGGAGTGTTGTATGGCGTTGAAGCTCGTTTGGAGGTTTGTTAACACAGTGTCCAATGAAGGGCCAGATGTATACAAAATGGTGTCGTCCGCATAGAGGTCGATCCGAGCGTCACCAGCAGCAAGAGCGACATCATTGATATACACAGAGAATAGAGTCGGCCCGAGAATTGAACCCTGTGGCACCCCCATAGAGACTGCCAGAGGTCCAGACAACAGGCACTGCGATTTGACACATTGAACTCTATCTGAGAAGTAGTTGGTGAACCAGGCGAGGCAGTCATTTGAGAAACCAAGGCTAATTAGTCTGCCAATAAGAATGCGGTGGTTGACAGAGTCGAAAGCCTTGGCCAAGTCGATAAAGACGGCTGCGCAGTACTGTCTTTTATCGATCGTGGTTATAATATCGTTTAGGACCTTGAGCGTGGCTGAGGTGCACCCATGACCAGCTGGGAAACCGGATTGCATAGCAGAGAAGGTATGCAATGGGGGGGGGAATGGGCAAGTTGCAGCGGAGGGTGCAGAGCTGGTGGCCGGGGTAGTGGTAGCCAGGTGGAAAGCATGGCCAGCCGTAGCAAAATGCTTGTTGAAATTCTCGATT
This sequence comes from Coregonus clupeaformis, assembly GCF_020615455.1. Classification (NCBI taxonomy): domain Eukaryota; kingdom Metazoa; phylum Chordata; class Actinopteri; order Salmoniformes; family Salmonidae; genus Coregonus; species Coregonus clupeaformis. The sequence goes on along the minus strand of NC_059226.1, from coordinate 21,172,754 downwards.
ATTGTAGATTTATCGGTGGTGACAGTGTTTCCTAGCCTCAGTGGAGTGGGCAGTTGGGAGGAGGTGCTCTTACTCTCCATGGACTTTACAGTGTCCCAAAACTTTTTGGAGTTAGTGCTACAGGATGCACATTTCTGTTTGAAAAAGCTAGCCTTTGCTTTCCTAACTGATTGTGTATATTGGTTCCTGACTTCCCTGAAAAGTTGCATATCGCAGGGGCTGTTCGATGCTAATGCAGTACACCACAGGATGTTTTTGTGCTGGTCAAGGGCAGTCAAGTCTGAGGAGAACCAGGGGCTATATCTGTTCTTATTTCTGAATTTTTTGAATGGGGCATGCTTATTTAAGATTGAGAGGAAAGCACTTTTAAAGAACAACCAGGCATCCTCTACTGACAGAATGAGGTCAATATCCATCCAGGATACCCGGGCCAGGTCAATTAGAAAGGTCTGCTCACTAAAGTGTTTTAGGGAGCGTTTGACAGTGATGAGGGGTGGTCGTTTGACCGCGGACCCATTTCGGACGCAGGAAATAAGGCAGTGATCGCTGAGATCTTGGTTGAAGACAGCGGAGGTGTATTTAGAGGGTATATTTGTCAGGATGATATAAATGAGGGTGCCCATGTTTACAGATTTAGGGTTGTACCTGGTAGGTTCGTTGATAATTTGTGTAAGATTGAGGGCATCTAGTTTAGATTGTAGGTTGGCCGGGGTGTTAAGCATATCCCATTTTAGGTCACCAAGCAGTATGAACTCTGAGGGTAGATGGGGGGCAATCCGTTCACATATGGTGTCCAGGGCACAGCTCGGGGCTGAGGGGGGTCTGTAACAAGCGGCAACAGTGAGAGACTTATTTCTGGAAAGGTGGATTTTTAGAAGTAGAAGCTCAAACTGTTTGGGCACAGACCTGGATAGTATGATAGAGCTCTGCAGGCTATCTCTACAGTAGATTGCAACCCCACCCCCTTTGGCAGTTCTATCGAGACCGAAAATGTTTTAGTTGGGGATGGAAATGTCATCCCTATGTATCCCATGCCCATGCATGTGACTCGCTGCAATTTTAGCGAAGTGAAATAGTACATTTTCCAGAATTCGAGCATAAAGCCAGTACATTTCTGGTGTCAAAGTAACTGCTAATCTCATCTCACCCATTGGTATAGGGCTCGTTGTGAATTTGGAGAGATATCACGTGGGAAGATACTGCCATCTGGTGGTGTAAAATGGAAACACAGAACAGAACAGAGCAGATTAGCTGGGGTGTATTCATTACGGAAACCATTTAAGAACTAAACGGAAGGTAACAGAGCAAACGTAACGAAGCCGGGAGGGACCTACCTGGATTTGTCCAATATAAACTCTCGTTTGCGTTTTCCTTTTGGAGTAAACGGTTTCTGTTGCAAAACATTTAGCAACAGACGAAACGTTTTGCAACAGAATCGGCATAATGATTACACCCCTAATGTCCCGTGTGCAAGGTGTCCTCGACGGCTGCTTGTTCATGTTTCCCCCGAAATTGTTTTCATAAACTGATTACAATTAATATTATTATTCACACGCCTGGTTAGTCGCTTTGACTTTGTTTTCATAAACTGATTACAATGAATATTATTATTCACACGCCTGGTTAGTCGCTTTGACTTTGCAACTTGGCCAGATAGTGATGACCTTTCCGTCTGTGGTAAATAGCAATATTGTTCGTTTACAAACACTCAAGTAATTTCATTTAAATAATGTATGTTGCCATCCTGGCAAAACACCTTGATCAATTCTAAGTTCTGGCTCCAGGGCCATGTCATGAAGAGGTGGAGACTTCAGCTCTCTTTATAAGAAATGTATGTAGGCAGATTTTAAATAGCACAATCTTATGCATATTCTATATATATATGTGTATATCATAGATGTACAGCATGTGTCCCTGGTTGGGCTCGTATGTTTATGCCGATTTCAGTCCATTCTGTAAGTCTATATGCCACCCTCAGTTTATTGGCGAGCTAGACACACATAGTGTTATGGAATAGGTCAGGTAGTTTAGTTCTTAGGAGCTTGACACTACACTACCACTTACACACTCCATCCCCAGGTGGCAGCACTAACCGGTCAGGTGCTGTGTTCTGCCTGGAAGTCTTGATTATGCACAGGTGTGGGTGATCAATCAGTGTGTCAGCTTGCAGAGCTGTGAGGCTGCTGGAGTTTGAGGGCCATGTGGGTCTTTTGTAGTAAAATTTATGTAAATAGTTGGGTCCAAAATTATTGGATCCTTTGATAAAGATGAGCAAGAAATACTATATACAAAATTATAATACTGAGCTTTATTGTATGCTCAAACATTTTTACAAATGGTATGATTTTATACTAACATAATTGCTCAGAGAAAGAGATTTTGTTTAACAAGTAATAAAACAAATATCAAAAAGATATTGATTATTGGATCCCCTGTTTCAATACTCCAACACCCTCCCCATGCTAGGATAACAACACTGAGCCTTTTTCTTTAATGTTTTATGAAATTGGAGAACACATTGGGAGGAATGTTAGACCATTCCTCCTTACAGAAACTTTCCAGATCCTTGATATCCTTTGTCTGCGCTTATGGACTGCACTCTTCAATTCAAACCGCAGGTTTTCAATAAGGTTCAAGTCCAGAGACTGAGATGACTGTTGCAAAATGTAGATTTTCTGGTCAATTAACCATTTCATTGTGGATTTTGATGTGTGCTTGGGATTATTGTCTTGCTGGAAGATTCACTTGCGGCCAAGTTTCAGCCTCCTGGCAGAGGCAACCAGGTTTTTGTAAAAAAATGTCCTTGTACTTAGTAAAGTTCATGATGCCGTTGACCTTAACAAGGGCCCCAGAACCAGTGGAAGCAAAATAGCCCCATAACATCAAAGATCCACCACCATATTTTGCAGTAGGGATTAAGTATTTTCTGCATATGCATTGTTCTTTTAAAGGCCAAAACCACCATTGGTGTGCGTGGCCAAAGAGCTCTAATAAAAAACAACATAAAAAAATATTAAATGCAACTTTGACTATTTCCTGCTGACCTATTGTCAGGTCTCCCTTGCAAACTAGGTTTCTACAGTATTTTCCTGGTTAAATAAAGGTTAAATAAATAAAATGATGCTTGCAGTAAAACTCTTGACGATGACTAGAAATAGTCATCTTCATGCCATTTTAGGAATCGGTTTCTGTGGATTCATGGCTGGTTTTGAGTTTAGGTCTACATGCTCTTGAAATGGAGACGTCACTGAAATTGCTGGATTCCGGTGAGTTGTCAAGAGAGCGGCAATAAAACGCCAAGATGCAACTCTACCTCCCGCTAGTGTTCAAGATTATTCATCTGAAGGAGAGGTGAAGGGAGCAGAGCCATGTTATTTATAGCTAAAGACATAGCTCTGGAAGGGAGGACTGTAGGTAAGAAGATGTAGTACCCATGCAGTGTGTAACTAATGCTCCCCCCCACCCCCTCCCAAGTGATGCTGAATGGGCACGTACTGATTAGGCTTTTTCCACCGAAAAATACATTTTAGTCAGTTGGTTGCACAAAACAGGTTAATGCCCGTTTATGCCAACCTGACATTTCAGCAAGCCTGACCTACACAGAATCAATAAAGTTGTTGATTAGTATGAATCAAAAGGAAGGGAAATTATTTGTAATGGGAGTGCCTTGGAAAATGTTTTCAAGAACTGAATGTCCGCTTGCGGCTTCAGGTCTGACTTTTGAAAGAGAGCGAGAGAGACAGAGAGAGAGACAGAGAGAGAGAGAGAGCGAGAGAGAGAGAGAGAGAGAGATAGAGAGCACTAATGTGTAGAGAACAGGAACTGGGAGGAAGAGTAGGGTAGAATTCACACGGAATATTCAGCTGTAGCTGTACATTTTGTTGGATATATGTTTTCATAATAATTATTGCGACGTGGACACTATTTCTCGTGTCTCAGATGTGATAGTGTTTTCATCACATCACTGCCCCCGGGGCACAGTGAGTGACAGTTATAGTGGAGATTTTTTTACTACGCTCGAACAGCCTTCAGCCTTCACTTTCAAGGCTTTGGAGTGGATCAATTGAATTAGAAAATACATTCTCAACATGACTACGGATCAAGAAAATAATAAACTGCTTTTGATAAAGCTGTTGGAGAGACCGGGGAACGGGAGCTGTGTGGATTGCGGAGCTGCAGGTACAGTCTAGGCTACTATGGTCGCATCAATGTCTCAAGTATGTCAGGTCAGGTGGCGCGCGCGCTCCTCCAGACAGTTCTCAGAGCATTTAATATTATTCTGTACGTAAATCCGAGACACTGCCTTGCAAGTACTGTAGGCTACTGTAGTGCTCTATTGTTTGCCGTTATCAGTGTCTGTTTAAGCTCTAGTGCAGTCAAACAGGTGTCATTGCATAACAATACAGTGAAATCAGGTGAACATTTAAATGTTTGTATCAGAGAGAGAGAGAGTGAGAGAGAGCAAGAGACTGGAACCGTGAGACAGAGGGAAAGGCAGAAGGACAGACAGGCAGACTGACGGAATAACATACTATTTTGGGATGTAGGCCTAATTCCCTGGTCTAAATATTCCTGCCTTGTGTGAGTTCTCCAGGCTGGCACACTGACAAATGCCAGTCTATAGCTTTACCTAACTCAACAGAGTGAGACCTGCATCTAATCATAATGTAGGTTGTAATGGAGTCTCCATAAGTTTATTGTGACCACTGACCAGGAATACAATACAGACAATTTATATGATTCCTTAATGCTATGACTCATTCAAGTGGACATGCCCTGCCATCTATGCAATATTAATCCTCTGGTTCCATCCTCTGTAGCAGTTACTATGCTGTACAAGTCAGGGCTCGAAGTCAAGTAGTCATAGCCTTATTTATTTTCAGGGTAATAATGAATATGTGCAATGAATAGCAACTGCATGGATTTTGAAAAGACTTAAGAGGGTCCAGTCAACATAAAATCTATTGTATTCCGTCTTTAAATCATTTAATTAGAACTATCCTTAGAACTATATTTCATCAGGAGTGATGTGCTATCAATGATGCAGATCAGACGGCCGGTTTAGCCTGTGGAGCCAGTTTGCTCTGTATGGAGACGATAGATACTCCAGGGTTGTATTCATTAGGCACCAAATGGATGAAAAACAGACTGAAACAGGGACGGACTGCTTGGAATTGTCCAATAAGAAGCTCTCATTTTCATTTTCATGCAAAACGGTAAAACAATTTTTTGTTACATGCCCTAATGAACATAACCCAAGGCTGAGTGCTGAGCACACACGTTCCCATGGTGACTCAGCTATGAGCTCATCTCTAGATCCGAGGTCACAGAGTTCACAGTTATGTCATGTCCTGCTTGGCTTTTGAAAGAAATACAGTATCTACAAGGTAGAATTTATTCAGATGTTTCTCTGATGCTAGTAGCAGTATCTGGTCAGTATAGGGACTGTGCAGGCCTCTTGGGGTTGCATCCATATCTTCTTTATTCATTTCAGTCTTCCATCGGTTTGGGTTGTTGGGATCAGGGATGATGTGAGTGTTTCCTTTAGTAGATTTTAAACAAAAGATACAACAGATAGGCTGCTTAGAGAGAAATGTGCTTTGCCAACATTGGGTGACTGACACTTTACCATGTATCCCAGAATTTCCAAATGAGAAGTTATGTGTATTTCGGTGAAGCTGTTAGTATGAGCAAACTGATAGTGAAGATTTTGCATGCAGTGTCAGGTTATTTTTTAAACTCACTGCATGGCTTTTGTCGGTCGTTCTGTCTGTCTGTATGTATGTATGTATGTATGTATGTATGTATGTATGTATGTATGTATGTATGTATGTATGTATGTATGTCTGTCTGTCTGTCTGTCTGTCTGTCTGTCTGTCTGTCTGTCTGTCTGTCTGTCTGTCTGTCTAATCTCACAGCATGGCTGGTGTACTGAGTGTACTGTCTGGGTTTGTGCCATTACTTTCTGTAATTGAGAGAAGAGATGGTTGGTTGAGATAAAACCATGGCATACACTCATAATTGTAAACTGTAAATGTGCAATATCATTAGGAACCATGCCAAGTAGATTATGTCATCCCTCTGCTGCCTCTCTATCTCAATGTCTATTGCTTTATTGGCATGACGTAACAATGTACATATTGCCAAAGAGTACTTTGGAAATGATTCATTAACAATATCAATAACAACATCATTACAAATAATAATCAAGATTGCCACAAACAGGACAATCAGTAACAACAATAATCAAGGGGGTGGGGGTGGGGGGGGTTGCATGGGAGGAGAGGACATAAAGAGACAATGTCCCTCTTTATGCTTTCACTTTGTCTTCTCCATTCTCTTTTCCCCATCTGTCTCTTTTCTGTCCTCTCCTCCCATGCCTCTTGTCAGTTGCTCCTCCTCTATCTCTCAATATCTTTGCCATCCCCCACCCTCCCTATCTCTGTGGCATTTACCCTAGACATAAATCCACTCACTGAGTGACTTGTCTTTTTGCAGGTTTATGATCATCTCGCACAATCTCTTTAATTAGGAGATGTACTGTATATCCCCCACTATCCCTTTAATTAGTAGATGTACAGTACCAGTCAAAAGTTTGGACACACCTACTCATTCAAGCGTTTTTCTTTATTTTTACTATTTTCTACATTGTAAAATAATAGTGAAGACATCATAACTATGAAATAACACATATGGAATCATGTAGTAACCAAAAAAGTGTTAAACAAATGAAAATATATTTTATATTTTATATTCTTCAAAGTAGCCACCCTTTGCCTTAATGACAGCTTTGCACACTCTTGGCATTCTCTCAACCAGCTTCACCTGGAATGCTTTTCCAACAGTCTTGAAGGAGTTCCCACATATGCTGAGCACTTGTTGGCTGCTTTTCCTTCACTCTGCGGTCCAACTCATTCCAAACCATCTCAATTGGGTTGAGGTCGGGTATTGTGGAGGCCAGGTCATCTGATGCAGCACTCCATCACTCTCCTTCTTGGTCAAATAGAACTTATACAGCCTGGAGGTCTGTTGGGTCATTGTCCTGATGAAAAAAAAATGATAGTCCTACTAAGCGCAAACCAGATGAGATGGTGTATTGCTGCAGAATGCTGTGGTAGCCATGCTGGTTAAGTGTGCCTTGAATTCTAAATAAATCACAGAAATTGTCACCAGCAAAGCACCCCCACACCATCACACCTCCTCCTCCTTGCTTCACGGTGGGAACCACATATGCGGAGATCATTCATTCACCTACTCTGCGTCTCACAAAAACATGGCGTTTGGAGCCAAAAATCTCAAATTTGGACTCATCAGACCAAAAAACAGATTTCCACCGGTCTAATGTCCATTGCTTGTGTTTCTTGGCCCAAGCAAGTCTCTTCTTCTTATTGGTGTCCTTTAGTAGTGGTTTCTTTGCAGCAATTCGACCATGAAGGCCTGATTCACACAGTCTCCTCTGAACAGTTGATGTTGAGATGTGTCTGTTACTTGAACTCTGTGAAGCATTTATTTGGGCTGCAATTTCTGAGGCTGGTAACTCTAAAGAACTTATCCTCTGCAGCAGAGATAACTCTGGGTCTTCCTTTCCTGTGGCGGTCCTCATGAGGGCCAGTTTCATCATAGCGCTTGATGGTTTTTGCAACTGCACTTGAAGAAACTTTCAAAGTTCTTGAAATGTTCCGTATTGACTGACCTTCATGTCTTAAAGTAATGATGGACTGTCGTTTCTCTTTGCTTATTTGAGCTGTTCTTGCCATAATATGGACTTAGTCTTTCACCAAATAGTGCTATCTTCTGTATACCACCCCTACAGTGGCTTGTGAAAGTATTCACCCCCATTGGCATTTTTCCTATTTTGTTGCCTTACAACCTGGAATTAAAATGGATTTTTTGGGGGTTTGTATCATTTGATTTACACAATATGCCTACCACTTTGAAGATGCTAAATATTTTTTATTGTGAAACAAACTTAAAATACGACAAAAAAACAAAAAACTTGAGCGTGCATAACTATTCACCCCCCCAAAGTCAATACTTTGTAGAGCCACCTTTTGCAGCAATTACAGCTGCAAGTCTCTTGAAGAATGTCTCTATAAGCTTGGCACATCAAGCCACTGGGATTTTTGCCAATTCTTCAAAGCAAAACTGCTCCAGCACCTTCAAGTTGGATGGGTTCCGCTGGTGTACAGAAATCTTTAAGTCATACCACAGATTCTCAATTGGATTGAGGTCTGGGCTTTGACTAAGCCATTCCAAGACATTTAAATGTTTCCCCTTAAACCACTCGAGTGTTGCTTTAGCAGTATGCTTAGGGTCATTGTATTGCTGGAAGCTGAACCTCCGTCCCAGTCTCAAATCTCTGGAAGACTGAAACAGGTTTCCCTCAAGAAATTCCCTGTATTTAGCGCCATCCATCATTCTTTCAATTCTGACCAATTTCCCAGTCACTGCTGATGAAAAACATCCCCACAGCATGATGCTGCCACCACAATGCTTCACTGTGGGGATGGTGTTCTCAGGGTGATGAGAGGTGTTGGGTTTGCGCCAGACATAGCGTATTCCTTGATGTCCAAAAAGCTAAATTTATGTCTCATCTGACCAGAGTACCTTCTTCCATATGTTTGGGGAGTCTCCCACATGCCTTTTGGCGAATAACTAAACGTGTTTGCTTATTTTTTTCTTTAAGCAACAGCTTTTTTCTGGCCACTCTTCTGTAAAGCACAGCTCTGTGGAGTGTACGGCTTAAAGTGGTCCTATGGACAGATACTCCAATCTCCGCTGTGGAACTTTGCAGCTCCTTCAGGGTTCTTTGGTCTCTTTGTTGCCTCTCTGATTAATGCCCTCCTTGCCTGGTCCGTGAGTTTTGGTGGTCGGCCCTCTCTTGGCAGGTTTGTTGTGGTGCCATATTCTTTCAATTTTTTAATAATGGATTTTATGGTGCTCCGTGGGATGTTCAAAGTTTCAGATATTTTTTTATAACCCAACCCTGATCTGTACATCTCCACAACTCTGTCCCTGACCTGTTTGGAGAGCTCCTTGGTCTTCATGGTGCTGCTTGCTTGGTGGTGCCCCTTGCTTAGTGGTGTTGCAGACTCTGGGGCTTTTCAGAACAGGTGTATAGATACTGAGATCATGTGACATATCATGTGACACTTAGATTGCACACAGGTGGACTTTATTTAACTAATTATGTGACTTCTGAAGGTAATTGGTTGCACCAGATCTTATTTAGGGTCTTCATAGCAAAGGGGGTGAATACATATGCACGCACCACTTTTCCGTTATTTATTTTTCCATTTCACTTCACCAATTCTGACAATTTTGTGTATGTCCATTACATGAAATAAAAATAAAAATCCATTTAAATTACAGTTTGTAATGCAACAAAATAGGAAAAACGCCAAGGTAGGTGAATACTTTTGCAAGGCATTGTACCTTGTCACAACACAACTGATTGGCTCAAATGCATTAAGAAGGAAATAAATTCCACATATTAACTTTTAACAAGGCACACCTGTTAATTGAAATGCATTCCAGGTGACTACCTCATGAAGCTGGTTGAGAGAATACCAAGAGTGTGCAAAGCTGTCATCAAGGCAAAGGGTGGCTACTTTGAGGAATCTCAAATATTTGTTTAACACTTTTTTGGTTACTACATGATTCCATATGTGTTATTTCATACTTTTGATGTCTTCACTATTATTCTACAATGTAGAAAATAGTACAAATAAAGGAAAACCCTTGAATGAGTAGGTGTGTTCAAACTTTTGACTGGTACTGTATATCGCAGTGCAACAGTGGCAGGCTACTTAATGATATCATATTTGTGTACAATGTCTCTAATGATTATACCCTGGTGTGTTGCTTGGCTGAGTTAGATGTCTCTAATGGTTATACCCTGGTGTGTTGCTTGGCTGAGTTAGATGTCTCTAATGGTTATACCCTGGTGTGTTGCTTGGCTGAGTTAGATGTCTCTAATGGTTATACCCTGGTGTGTTGCTTGGCTGAGTTAGATGTCTCTAATGGTTATACCCTGGTGTGTTGCTTGGCTGAGTTAGATGTCTCTAATGGTTATACCCTGGTGTGTTGCTTGGCTGAGTTAGATGTCTCTAATGGTTATACCCTGGTGTGTTGCTTGGCTGAGTTAGATGTCTCTAATGGTTATACCCTGGTGTGTTGCTTGGCTGAGTTAGATGTCTCTAATGGTTATATCCTGGTGTGTTGCTTGGCTGAGTTAGATGTCTCTAATGGTTATACCCTGGTGTGTTGCTTGGCTGAGTTAGATGTCTCTAATGGTTATACCCTGGTGTGTTGCTTGGCTGAGTTAGATGTCTCTAATGGTTATACCCTGGTGTGTTGCTTGGCTGAGTTAGATGTCTCTAATGGTTATACCCTGGTGTGTTGCTTGGCTGAGTTAGATGTCTCTAATGATTATACCCTGGTGTGTTGCTTGGCTGAGTTAGATGTCTCTAATGGTTATACCCTGGTGTGTTGCTTGGCTGAGTTAGATGTCTCCAATGGTTATACCCTGGTGTGTTGCTTGGCTGAGTTAGATGAGTTAGATGTCTCTAATGGTTATACCCCGATGTGTTGCTTGGCTGAGTTACATTAGTTAGATTGTGTGTGTGTGTGTGTGAGATATGGGAAGGGGGGGGCGGGTATTTACTAACGCTGATACAATGACTGCAGCCTCCATAGAAAACCACGTGTTCTAGTTCTATGACCTAATTATAAACAGCAGCCACTGAAACCAAAACAGACTAAAAGCATCTCACACAACAACGCTGGCCAGACATACAGTATACAAACAATGTACTTAGGCATAGCTAGAAAAGGACATATACCACATTCTTCTAAAGTCTTCCGTTGCTTTGATCATATTTTAACGACAGGCTCTGCCTTTTCCATCAAAGCTGTTGGGGCCAGAAGGATGTTGGGGCCAGACTTTGTAAAACAGAATATAGGCCCTAAAGTCCTAGAATGACACTAGAATGTGTTTCATATCACTCTTTCTTGGCTCCCTGGTATTAAAGCTACATTTCATGCAAACATACTGAGCTACATGATAGTCTTTTTAGGGAAAATACTTACAGAAAGCTATACCATATCTTGTTACAGCAGAGCAGTATGTTTCCCAGGGGGCCGTGGGGCTCTATAGATTCCCTATGTCCGTCCGTCTGTCCTTTTGTCTGTCCAGCCGTCCATTTGTCTGTCTGTCTGTCTGACCATTTGTCTGTCTGTCTGTGTGTCTGTTTGTCTGTCTGTCTGTCTGTCTGTCTGTCTGTCTGTCTGTCTGTCTGTTTGTTTGTCTGTCTGTCTGTAGATGATGCAGTGGAATACTGATAGTGGTAAAGGTGCAGGTTGCAGGTTTCGTTGATTGAGGTCACCAAATACTGTCTGTATGAAGCTATAGATTCACATCTGGTCCTAGCGAGAAACACTTGTATTGTTGTACAATTCTCTTGGCGTATCAATATCTTATTCATAACAGAAGGAAAGGTATGTGTTTCCTTCGTACTCCTCTGCCAATAGCAGGCATAAGAGGCTGGCTGAAGTTGAGTTGCTACACCAGATGAACCCATAGGGGCTGTATGTATTGTGATCAGTAAATATATTCAGGGAGACCTCCCCAACCGACCACTGTTTGTTTCTGGCGTCTATGTCAGGAGCAGCGTTGAGCCACATATAGTGTCTATGGGAAACGCTACCCCATAACGATGACTCAAGGTGAGTCTCCGTGGCGCCCGATAGACTCTGTCACCTCTCCTGTTCCCCACCCTTTCCCCATAGCTATCAGACAGATAGGAGAACCACCCTCCCCTCCCCTCCCTCCCCTCCCCTCCCTCCCCACACCAGCCCCCACAGGAGGACAGTCTCGTACTAGCAGACGTTTAGCCCAACACTCTGATGTGAGCGCTAATGGTCTGATTGATGTTCACCGGTTACTATGAAGCCATGCGTCACAACTCTGGAAATTAGTTTACCTTAGCTTCATTTGTTTGCTCTGAGGACACTGCTATGAGACTCTGCTCTGAAATCTAGGTCAGTGAGGAGGAGAATACACACTGTATGGGGTCAGACTGATGGCTGATGGGTAGACTAGGGAGCTACAGGTGACCTGCTGTCTCGTTGTTGAGTTGAACACAGCTTTATTGTATTCATTAGGCCACACAACGGAAAACACTTTAAAACGAGAGATGTGTTCCCCAGACTAAGGGAGCTCCCAGGCAGTCTTAAAGGAGACTGCTGGAGCTGATTGGGATCTCTCCTTTCCTCTCTCCCAGTCTCACATCTTCCATGTCCTAGCCCAGAGTCTCTGTGTCTGTCTGTCTGTGTGTCTGTCTGTCTGTCTGTCTGTATGTCTCTGTGTGTGTCTGTCTGTCCATCCATCTATCTATCTGGCTGGCAGTGTCCTCCACAGGGACTCAGGTTGAGGGGATGAAGGCCTCACATTCCTTTGATTGTGTGTCTTCTAGATGTAGTCCACTCTCTAGAGACGTTTCTTTTTCTGCCTCATGTCTGTCTGTCTGCCTGTCTGTATGCCTGTCTGTCTGTCTCTACCTGCCTGTCTGTCTGTCTGTCTGTATGTCTGTCTGTCTCTGCCTGCCTGCCTGTCTGTCTCTGTCTGCTTCTGTCTGTCTGTCTGTCTGTCCTCCCTCTTTTTCATACAAACTCTCTTTGTCATTGTATGACAGTAACAAAGTATTCACCAAATCTCATTCTCTTCTCAACCAATAAAGTATTCTTCTTGTAGCATGGTGTTGTACTTATTTATTTACTATGAAGATATTGTACATGCAGACAGGAAGTAGCAGACATAGATTATCTACAGTGCTCAATGAGAACTAGAACTATAAGGCCCAGTGTAGTCATTTCCATGTGTTTTATATATATTTCCACGATATGAGGTTGGAATAATACTGTGAAGTATGATAATGCCATTTTAGTGGAAGAGCTGTTTGAAAAGACCGCCTGAAATTTCAGCCTGTTTTGATGGGATGTAGTTTTGACCTGCCTGGTGTCATTACCTGCTAAGAAGCTATTTTGGTTCCTTTTGACCATTTTAATTGAAAACAATCACAGTAAGGTACTTCATTGTTACTCAGAAATTGTCAAGGCGTCAGTGTAATGCGGTAGGCGAAGTCAGGTGCTGGACACAGAGCTAATCAAAAGGCGTACTTTACTCGAAGGTAAAAGAATGAACAACAACCTCCACGCAGGGAGGGAACAAACCCGCACACTAACGACAACCAAAACATGAACAAACACGCACAACACACAGTGTGAGACAGAGGGTTAAATAGGGAAGACATAACTACATAATGGGAAACAGGTGTGACCAATAAAGACAAAACAAGTTGAACATAGATACATAGATCGGTAGCAGCTGGTACTCCGGTGACGACGAACGCCGAAGCCTGCCCGAGCAAGGAACACCCCTGCATTCCACACTCAGAGAATAATGGACTTTCTAGGGCTGAACAGATGATAAAATCAGTAGTGAAAGAAAGACAGAGAGAGAAATAGTGAGTGGGACAGAGATAGAGAAGAAAGAAAGAAGCCTCAACATTCCCTCTCTTTCCTGGAAATCAATTAAAATAATATCAAAGGCCAATCAACTTTGAGAGATTTGACTGTCTTTGAGAGTCATTTCTCGTGCTTCATTCCATTCATGCCGATTCATCATTGTTAGGCCTACATCATGTTATCTCAGGACCACATGAGCAGTAAAGAGCTTGTTACATGGAGATGGTAATACAATAAGCCTTGCAAGTGCCGCCTTGTCATCTGGCTTCAGCGACCGCCACATTGCTGTCCTGTCCTTTCCTTTACAAAAGGCCTCTGTGATGCAGAAAGCCAGACAGAAATGTGCTAACAGAGTTGGGTAGTTTCTAAATGTCATCCATTACAGTTACTAGTTACCTGTCCAAAATTGTAATCAGTAACGTAACTTTAGGATGACCTAAACTCAGTAACATAATCAGATTATTTTCAGTTACTTTTGGATGACTTCCCCTTTAAGCGGCATTAAGAGAAGACTAAAAGGATCCATCAAACACTTGGTGTCATCATAGTGGTCTCTGACCTGTGGTCAGACTCACTCAAACTTAAACTTTTACATTTTTTCAATGCTGAATTGGAAAACCATTAAGAAAACTGAAAGGTGTGACAATGTATTTATTTTTCACAAACATCCTTTCCGAAATTAAAAGTAATCAAAGCAGTAATCATCTACATTTTCAGAAGTATCTGTAATCAGATTACAATATTTTTTTGGTGACCAGATTACTCTCACACACACACACACACACACACACACACACACACACACACACACACACACACACACACACACACACACACACACACACACACACACACACACACACACACACACACACACACACACACACACACACACACACACACACACACACACACACACACACACACACACACACACACACACACACACACACACACACGCACACACAGTCAGTCAAACAGTCAGTGTTAGCCAGTTAGTCATTCAGTCAGTCAGGCGGTCAGTCAGTCAGTCAGACAGTCATTTAGTCAGTTGGTTAGTCAGTCAGTCAGTCAGTCACTCAATCAGTCAGTTAGTCGGTCGGTCAGTCAGTCAGTCAGTCAGTCAGTCAGTCAGTCAGTCAGTCAGTCAGTCATTCAGTCAGTCATCATATAGTCGGGCATCATCATTATCTCTCTGATGAGTGTCTCTGTTCTCTATCCTCTCTGCCACCACAGAGGAATCAGCCTTAAAGGGATAGTTTGGATTTTGCTGACTTCCCCAGAGTCAGATGAACTCGTGGATACCATTTTTATGTATCTGCGTCCAGTATGAAGCTGGACTCTGGGGAGCATGTTAGTATTTGTGCTAACGCCAATTAGCATTGGCTCGCTAAAATACATCGCGAAAATAACTTCCTTCATAATGAATGCAGATACATTTGTATTGTATTTATTATGGATCCCCATTAGCTGCTGCCAAGGCAGAAGCTACTCTTCCTGGGGTCCAGCAAAATTAAGGCAGTTACACATTTTTTAAAACATTACAATACATTCTCAACAGATTTCACAACATATTAAGTGTGTGCCCTCAGGCCCCTACTCTACTACCACATATCTACAACACAAAATCCACGTGTACGTGTGTGTATAGTGCGTATGTTATCGTGTGTGTGTATGCATGTGTCTGTGCCTGTGTTTGTGTTGCTTCACAGTCCCCGCTGTTCCATAAGGTCTATTTTTATCTGTTTTTACAAATCTAATTTTACTGCTTGCATGAGTTACTTGATGTGGAATAGAATTCAATGTAGTCATGGCTCTATGTAGTACTGTGCACCTCCCATAGTCTGTTCTGGACTTGGGGACTGTGAAGAGACCTCTAGTGGCATGTCTTGTGGGGTATGCATGGGTGTCCGAGCTGTGTGCCAGTAGTTCAAACAGACAGCTCGGTGCATTCAACATGTCAATACCTCTCACATATACAAGTAGTGAGGAAATCAATCTCTCCTCCACTTTGAGCCAGGAGAGATTGACATGCATATTATTAATGTTAGCTCTCTGTGTACATCTGAACAGTAGTCAAGGTACGACAAAAATAGGGCATGTAGGACCTGCCTTGTTGATAGTGCTGTTAAGAATGCAGAGTAGCGCTTTATTATGGACAGACTTCTCCCCATCCTAGCTACTGTTGTATCAATATGTTTTGACCATGACAGTTTACAATCCAGGGTTACTCCAAGCAGTTTTGTCTCCTCAACTTGCTCAATTACCACATTATTCATTACAATATTTAGTTGAGGTTTAGGATTTAGTGAATGATTTGTCCCAACTACAATGCTTTTAGTTTTTGAAATATTTAGGACTAACTTATTCCTTGCCACCCATTCTGAAACTAACTGCAGCTCTTTATTAAGTGTTGATGTCATTTCAGTCGCTGTGGTAGCTGACATGTATAGTGTTGAGTCATCCGCATACTGGCTTTACTCATACTCATACGTAAGTTTTTCCAGCAACAGACTATGATCGATAATGTCAAAAGCCACACTGAAGTCTAACAAAACAGACCCCACAATCTTTTTATCATCAATTTCTCTCAGCCAATCATCAGTCATTTGTGTAAGTGCTGTGCTTCTTGAATGTCCTTCTCTATAAGCATGCTGAAAGCCTGTTGTCAATGTATTTACTGTAAAATAGCATTGTATCTGGTCAAACACAATTTTTCCCAAAAGTTTACAAACAGGCTGATTGGTCGGCTATTTGAGCAAGTAAAAGGGGCTTTACTATCCTTAGGAAGGGGAATAACTTTTGCTTCCCTCCAGGCCTGAGGGCACACACTTTCTAGTAGGCTTAAATTGAAGATAGGCCAATAGGAGTGGCAATATTATCCGCTATTATCCTCAGTAATTTTCCATCCAAGTTGTCAGACCCCGGTGGCTTGTCATTGTTGATAGACAACAATCATTTTTTCCCCTCTTCCACACTCACTTTACGGATTTCAAAATTACAATGCTTGTATTTCATAATTTGGTCAGATATACTTTGATGTGTAGTGTCAGCGTTTGTTGCTGGCATGTCATGCCTAAGTTTGCTAATCTTGCCAATTAAAAAATCATTAAAGTAGTTGGCAATATCAGTGGGTTTTGTGATGAATGAGCCATAAAAATGGTATCCATGAGTTCATCTGACTCCGGGGAAGTCAGAAAAATCCAAACTATCTCTTTAACATGGTCACTCACACTCCTACTGCCAGTGACTCTTGTCTCAGCTGACTCTGGTGTTAGATCTGACCTGGGGTCTGTCAGCTGTGATCTCTGTTAGCGCGGGTGGTACTGTAGAGAGGTGGCTGTACCAGGATCAGGCCAGTGCCAGTGGCTGGATGGTGGGTGTGTTCTGGGTGACGGGGTCCTGTTATTATTATTATTTTTAAAT